>NW_027197098.1:0-69141 GCF_038502225.1 Cherax quadricarinatus | reverse complement strand
GTGTCCTTTGTTCAGACGAAAATGACGTCACACATCCTCGTCTAAGACACATAGTGACATCACATCTTTAACTAAGACTCTCAGTGACATTGTCTTACATTCGCAGCAACATCACACATCACTGAGACTCAGTGACTTCACACATCCTGACTTCACAGTAACATCACACATCTTTATTTAAATATATGAGAAGAGTCATTTATTAGTTATGGAACTGATCCCAACAATTCTTGGTGTTTTAACTATTTTACTATAGTGACAAGTGTGCCGTCTCACAATGTAAACTTAATGGGTAATATTCTGTCCGTAAGATGCATCAACCATTACATATTGACGACGTTCAGAAGATTAAGACTCAGATATATTTAACGTTAAAGCACTTAAAGTTATCCCTTCAGGATCTCCTCATAGAGTAAGTGGGTGAGTGAACCGTTTACACTGAGTTTACTTACTCCAGAACTATGTATTACTGTCTAGATTAATGTGAAATTTTCAATAATTTGCCTTCGTGGTGTAATGTGTGGCGGTCTTCAACGTATGGATAACTTCGCGGTTGAACGCGAGTTCTTGTGTAGCACTGCACTGCTATATCTATCGCTTCATTTCTCCCAAGAATGAGTTATGGATCTCTTATTTATTTCTTGGGGAAGTTAACGAATTCTACTATTGCCTAAAGACAACATAATTTATTTTGTTCCATTTTTTGTGAAATTTAAAATTAGCTAAAACTGAGATCTTTAAAACTTTTGAGATCATTAAAGGGTTAGAATTTTTTAATGTTGAGCTAAAGCTCAGTAGGTCCCTAGAGCTTAGATATGATTGTGGTGTTTAAATGGAAAACACGAATAAATAAAGGGGATGTAAATAGCGTGATGAAAATATCCAACCAAGACAGGACTCACAGCAATGGTTTCAAGTTGGAAAAGTTCAGATTCAGGAAGGATATAGGAAAGCACTGGTTTGGAACAAACTCCCAAGTACTGTCATAGAAGCTTTGACCTTATGTTGTTTTAAAAATAGGTTGGATAAATACATGAGTGGGTGTGGGTGGGTGTGAGTCGGACCTGACCAGCTTGGGCTACCAGCTCTGGTGCCGTGCTCCTTCCTTAAGTGGAAGTGACCTGACTAGGTGGTCATTGTTCAAGGCCGGGAGGTGGCATGGACCTGCTTCGCATGGGTCAGTAGGCCTGTTGCAGTGTTCCTTCTTTCTTATGTTCTTATGTTCTCATCTCTTGAGGGTTGTGAAATACAACTAATATATTTCTTTCGTGGATTGAGATACGTGTAGGTGGAGATAGGGATGTGGGAGATACCTATCTCGGATCAAACAGCGAACGAAATACCAAGTTATTATTACGTATCCTGACAGTGGGACCTTCAGATGTTCCATTTTTTTTGATCTCCAACTTTCCGATTTTGTTCATATCTGGAGGCGGCATCATCCAATCGACTTCAAAATTTCAACAGATGCACCGTTACTGAGGTCAGAGTCTTGAAACAACTGGTATGTGTGCGTACCTTATCAAAAAAGCTGTTGTACCTATTTCCAGCATTCCAGAAAGCTTCAGACAACTTCGAAAACTCTCAGTGACGTGTTTTCAAACCTTTTAAAAAGACTAATTTGACTACGGCAAAGAGTAGAATTCATGTGAATAGATCCAGATTTGACGAGATTTTGCAGATTATTGTAAAAAATAATTTGTTAAATGGTGTTAAATATATTCAGTTTCTCTTCTGCGCAGCTTCAGTATTTAATGACTGATGCATCACACGGCCAGTGTAGTACCCAGTTACTTTTTCTGTGCATGAAGGCAAATTTATTAATGTAAAATAGTTAAAATCGCTTAGTCCCTTCTATACCTGGAGAATGACTCGTCAGTGACGTGATTTCAAACTTTATAAAAGTCTAATCTGACTACGGAAAGAATAGAATTCATGTTAGTAGGTCCAGATATGACGAGTTAAACAGTGTTAAATATATTTCAGTTTCTCGTCTGCGCAGCTTTGGTATTTAATGGTTCATGTATCACACGGCCAGTATAGTACGTAGTTATTTTTTTGTGTGCGTTAAGGCGTTATTGATGTAAAATAGTTAAAAAAAAAAGTGATCGTTTGAGTCCCTTCTATAACTTGAGAATGACACATCAGATTGGCTTCAAATTTTCACCAATATCGTGGTTTACTGAACATAAGGTTGTTGCTGTTATTGGGTAGAATCGAATTAAGATCAATTACTTGAGAATTCCTTCTCTGATCGGCTTCAAACGTTCAGCATTTATGGACAATATTAAGCCAATGCTTATCACTCACTCTGAGTTGTGTCATTTTCGGTTTGTCAGTTTTATTAAATAGTATACTATTTAGTAACTACAGAAGGCGTTTTCAGGTCGGCTTCATATTTTAATAGTAAACATTTTTATGGTGATTTTGGTCCAGTTGTCAAAAACAAATTTATCAAATTTATATTGCTTAGAAAACAAAGATCAAACATTTTATATTATAGCTTTAAGAGAATTTGTAATTGGATATAAATAAGAAAACTGGAAGAAAAACACATTTTAATATGACGTTTTTATTTATGGAAACCTTTGTTTTTCCGAATCATTTCAGAGGAGTTTTTTTTTTTAGTTTCCTCCTCCAAAATTGTCATTTTTGTCTATAAAATTACTTATTCGATCGAATTAAAAAAATAATTTCTGGTTCACTGTATCTACCGCCAGATTCTCAAAAATGTCATAAATGGATGGCCTATGAACAATTTTACAAACTCAATTCATGTCGGATCTAATAGCCTGGTTGATCAGGTCTAAGTATCTCTGCTACTTGCCTGTATTCGGGCATTTCAGTTAGCAACAGTGCTTTTAAACCAGGAAAGTTAATTATAAAATTATGTACCATGAGAATATAGTTCAAGGATGACATGTCAGTAAGTTAAAAATATGCATTAATTCACTTTTTTCGACTCGTCACTTCTATGATTCACCTCATTTTACATAGACCCATCTGCTGGCATGTCCACTCCTAAATATCTGAACACATTCACTTCTCCATACTCTCTCCCTCCAATCTGATGTCCAATTTCTCGTTACTTAATTTTTTTGTTATCCTCGTCACCTTACTCTCTACTATTTTCACTTTTAATTTTCTTCTTTTACATACCCTACCAAATTCATCCACCAACCTTTGCAACTTCTCTTCAGAATCTCCCAAAAGCACAGTGTCATCAGCAAAGAGCAACTGTGACAACTCCCACTTTGTGTTAGATTCTTTAACTTTTAACCCCTGAAATACTTGTGAATATCAGGAAATCCTCATATACTTATGAATTCGTAAACTCGCACTGACAATTTGCTATAGTGAAGCAGGTTCGATAAGTATGAGATAAGGAATATTAAGGTAACCAAAGCCTTTTATAAATATATCTGGAAATACTCGTTAATAATTACTAATATTACGAAAACGCAAATGAATAATGACAGTCTTCTATAGGTCTCAGGGCAGATATGTATGTGATAAGGAATATGCAGGATATTTTCTTTAAGAAATATTCCGGGTGTATTGTTATAAAGAATGTTGAGGATATTAAGGCATATCCATGATATTTTGTGACAGGGAATATTCTGGATATAGGAGATGTTTTTTATGTTTAGTATTCAGGATATTTTCTGAAAGGAATATTTTGGACTTTATTCTACAATAAATTATTTTTAACGAACAAATATTTAGAGAATATTCAGAGATTTACTACAGTATGAGAAGACCAGGAGGACTATGGGCTTCTTACGTTACTACAGAGTTCCACACTAAACCAGTTTGTTTGTGAAATAATCATCCAGTTAATATGATTTCACGAAGGAACTAGGCTAATTAACAGTGCGTTGAAGCGGCTTTGGTCTGTCTATCATACATTCATATTATTTTCAGTCGAACATTAGAGGGTTCCCATACCCCACACAGATGAAAGGTGTAGGAACATGGTGTGGGTAGATGGCTTGTTTCTGATCTCTCTCTCTCTCATTATAATGGAGAGACCATGTTTCGGATACACACACCTACCTCAGAGAGAAACCTTTTTCTCTCAACATACCTTTTGCAAATTTTGCCGTGTGTCCAGGCTTTCAGGGAAGTTCCATTTGGTTACTTTTGGTTTCCATAAGATCTGCATAGCTGCGTTGGCTCTCTTATTGCTGGGCATCAGGCTATTGCAAGGTTATTCTTGATGATGTTATCAACCTTTTCATGCCTTGCATTTTTCCCCTCACATCTACAGGAGACTATACCATGTGTCGGAGTAGGTCTGCCAATTCACTGTCTTTGAAACGCCCTTATTCGACTAGAGTAGAGGCTGCAAAGTGAAGGGCAACACCCTGCGGATCGTCTGTGAGATCACATGTAATATGTCTTGCCATGTGACTGAGACAGGAAGTTTATTACTAGCTAAACATTTGCCGCTGTATTTTCACAACAGTTAGCAAATATTTTATTGCAGTAGCTTTGATCATTCTTTAAATACTGCCTTATTCGTTAGTGATCAGATAGCAGACAGGAGAGAAAATCATGCATAATGAACAGTACTTAAGTTATGTTGATTCCTTATTATATTCACTATTATTCTATATCGTATATTTGATCTAGTTTCACATACAGCTAGTATGAGATTGGATTGAATAATAAACCTTGTATACTTGTGTAAAAAGAATAAAATTAGAATTACAGCATATCACAAGCTTCTATCTCCACAGTAACTATTGCCATATATCATGCACATTCTGTGTTGCGATTGGCACACTTAATTCCTACTGTGACCAGGAGATGGCTCCGAGATCAAGATCTAAGACTCTAGGAGCCTCCCACAGGCCATTATTCACTCTCTGACTCTAGCACAGACACTTACAACAGGTAGACAACTACAGTCTGGTACGATGTAATCTTTCCATCTTATCTCCCTAATATTAAAGACAAATATTATCAAAACAGAATGAGGATACTGTGTTGTGTACCCTGTGTTCAAAGTCTCTCATTATTCTTTAATTCTTAATATTTACTGCCAGTGTCAGGCTATATTTTATTAGGCAGACTTTATTTTATGTTTTGATTAAGTACACACTTCTCCTTGTTAATGCCCTCGTATTATAGACATTATTTAAAATAATTCCTGGCCTTTTTCCAGGGTGTGTATTGAGCATATTTTCCAGTGTGTCTAGGGCGTTGTTACTGCCTGCCATGGTTTACTGCCTACAGTTATTTAATTAGAGAAGAATAAAGAGGCACAATACCGTGACTGGAACAATACATTAATAACGTTTCGGTCCGACTTCGTTCCTTAAGTAGTCACACACAAGCATAAAGGGGAGGGAGGGAGAATATGTATGAAAGGAACCTGGGACAAAGGTAATATAATAAGAGGCAATAATGTTATTGTAGTGACAGTAGTGGTAATAGCAGCAGTACTAGAAGTAGTACCAACACTACCATGTTGCGTTACTACTACTACTATAACTACTACTACCACTACTACTACTATTACTACTACCACCACCATCAATACTACTGTTATAATAATACTACTCCCTTCTCTGGTATACTACTACCGTCCCAGGTCCCTTTCACATATACTGTTTTTGGGTCCAATTTCTTAGTCTTTTGGTGTTTGTGCACGTGCACTCTCGTTTTCCATTGGTTACCCACCCTGGTTCTCTCTTGTTCCACTTTTTCTTGCAACTATGGAGGAAGCTTGATTTTTTCCTACGCCTCTGGTGGCTCAGAAAGATATTACTCATTAATATTCCTGCTTGTCGTTGGCGTGGTTCTTCTATGGTTGGTAGTACGTTTTCATGTATGTTGTGTGGTTGGTTGCAGTGGGGTATGTTGGGTTGTGCAGGTTATGTGTGGAGTATTGGTTGATTCTTTTTATTTCTGTTAACAGGGTGTACGTGATGCCTTAACCTGGTTGAAAGAAGTGGAATTGGTTGCTGGTGTAGTGCTGTAGAGATGGGAGTTGTTGTTGAGAAATGGTATTACCAATTAAGATATAATTTATAATTTTAATTGTAGGGAACACTTAGCTGATAAAAGACAGCAAATCGTCTACACAGCCGCCCATGCAGACGAGGTCTTGAATTGTTGTCATGATCATCTCTAAACGGGCTGAAATGAGTTATAATTTGTAAGATTATAAATTACCCCTAGGGGGTGTTATGTCAGCATTTCAATAACTGATTGCTGACAAATTACGTACTTGTTTGGACTCAAAAGTCCGCACCTTACTGCCGACTATAGGTTGATTACAAACTCCTTGCGACTAAAGAACTGCACAGTCCCCCGTACTACAAGAAATTCGTAACCTACCTTGCTCTTGTAGCGTTAGCTATGGTGTTCTTCACACCTTCGACAGATATCGGTGACTTGATAGAAGCTGAAGTGTCCTTGGATGTCCACGTCTTCCATAGTCTAGGAATACGGACACTGGTACACTATGTTCCACAAGATTTGTCTTTATTGTTCACAATCTTATCACTAAAGAAGCTGATCACACTTCTCTTAAGTGTTTGTTGTGTTTTATGAGATACTTTGTTCACACTAACGCACAGATCAGTGTTCTTTGTTGGTTATCCTGGCGTCAATGTCACTCTCAGTAGAGTCAAAAGTAATCTGAAGACGCCACATCACCCCACGCCGTTACTCCCCTAGCACAAAGGAAAAGCTGACCTAGTACTTTTACTTCCTTGCCACTTCCTCCATGAAGCAATGCAGAATGTTTGATTCTTGCTATCTTAAGCATAGACAACAATATACACTATCTTTACAATGATAATAAAGTGGGAGAAGGATTTTCCTTAATTGTCCTGCTAAGGTAAGAGATGGACTGTCTCTTATTAAACTACACTCGGCAACACTGGACCGCATGGAGCGGCGGTCGCTTGACCACAGGTCGTATACTGGTACTGCATCTGGGATCAATTACTCGCTGTAGCAGTAAACAAGATATTTGCCCCTTCTGAGAGGGCTGGGTCCCTCAGGGCTGAAAGGGGCTGAAGGGGCTGGTGAAAATTTCTCCACACTGGGGGGCGGTGGAGGTTCACTGCAGGTGAACTATTCATCACTTAACATTAATTTGATTTTCTCACTCGCCACTACTGCTGCTTGTCTTTTCTGAACAGCTTTAGTTGGTGTGGTTTCTGGAGAATCACTAATTTTGTTTTCAACACTGTGTAATTCTAACGGAACTAGTTTATTTATTGTCCGCTTATTCACTACACCTTTGCTTAAAACATCAACTGTCCTGATGATTCCATTTGCATCAGGATATATGGTCACAATTTTTCCAAGTGGCCATTGGGACCTCGGACCATCATTGTCAATAATTACTATGTCACCCGGTCTTAAGGACTTATGATTTTCAGGAACACCAGCTCCATAGAAGTGTTCTCTCAATGAGGTGAGATAGTCTTCTCGCCAAATTTTCTCCCTACGTTCAATCACTTTATTAAAGTGTTTGAATTTACGTCTGAGTTACTCAGGTTCGAAATAAGTAGGATCCTCTATGATTTCTTTATCATTCATGGGAGGAACAGGTTCGAGCCTTTTGCCATGGAGTAAATGAGATGGACTTAACACTTCTAAATTGTCCAGATCATCGGTAACATAAGTTAGAGGTCTGTTGTTGACTATTTTCTATTTCAGTCACAACTGTACGGAATTCTTCTAAGTCGATTCTTTGACGATGAAGAGTCTTCCTTAAACAACATTTTACAATGCCGATCATTCTTTCATAAAATCCGCCGTGCCATGGAGATTTAGGAGGAATGTATCTCCAACGACAACTGCGTTGATTCAGCATCTGTTGTACTTCTGGTTGATCAAAGATCTTGCTTATATAAGCAGCACCAGCAACAAAGTTCGTTGCATTATCTGAAATCATCAGTCTGGGACATGCCCTTCTGGCTGCAAACCTGAATAATTTGATAAAGGTTTCAGCAGACATGTCAGTGGCTACTTCTAGATGTACTGCTCTAGTTGTAGCACAAGTGAACAAACAGATGTACACCTTGATGGGAACTTTGTCAACTGTTTTGGTTAAAATTATTGGTCCAGTGTAATCTACACCTGTCACCTCAAATGGAGTGATATGACAAACTCTTTCAGAGGGATATGGAGGTGGACCTGGATACTGATATACTAGCATATCATAGTGACGACAAGCAATACAGTTCTTTATTTGTTTTTTCACACTTTGTTGACCTTGAGGTATCCAGTAGGATTGTCGTATATGACAAAGTGTGTCAGCTAGCCCACCATGTAACACGTTACTGAGGGCGTTTTGCACAATCAGTTTTGTTAGCCAATGATTCTTGGGGATCAATATTGGATGTATGGCTTCTTTAGGTAGTGAAGAATTATGAATTCTTCCTCGACATCTTATAATCTTTTCTGAGTCGAGATAAAGTCCTAAAGAATTAATCATGACAGGTTTCTTTGGGGATTTTTGAAGGTGTTACTACATAATTTACAAGTGATCTGAGAATCATGTCTCATCTTATCCTCCTCTGTCATATGGATTACATGATACTCTCTTCTAAACTTTATTTTATTCCATTCACCACTAACATTTAAAATGAAATGATTAACAGCATCCTCCCCCTTATAACTCTTCATACACACTATTTCTCCTTTGCGATCAAATATAATATAACAATAGGTAATAGCTTTATGGCGAGACTCAATTTTGCCTGCCGGGAGAGTGATGTCTAATGCACATTCGAAATCAAATACACCGATGTATTCGCTGGAATGTGTATGACTAAAATTTTTAAAGTGTACTGTTGTTCCTTCCGGGGGAATACGAGAATCTGATTGATTTTACATCCATCTTCGTGGATATCTAACTCTTCCTGTGTATTCAACTTCATCAAACAACTATGACAGCGCTTCTTTACACCTTTTTCTGTCATTATCGTTCTAACATACCCGTCAAAATCTTTAATTAAAACTAAATGACTTTCATTCAACAATAACGCACACATGATGTCCTTATATTTCTTATTCCCCTTACGACACATAGCTACAAATGTCCCACCTTGATCCTTTCTTAATTGATAAACATATAATGACACTTTATTTTCCTTCTCTAATATACCTAACTTATCACGTGTAATGGGAAAATCATCTATAGAAGATTTTGCATGATTAAGACATCTTTCCTTAGTATTAACTGCTCTGGGGATATCACCCCATGACATGTTCTTTTTATGACATTGATAGGCAGCAAAAGCACGCAGTACACATAACCCATCATTAATCTCTGGATTAAATACATATTGGTTCACTCGCAGTTTCTTGGGATATGCCGCATATGATCCTACTTGTACTCTGAATTCTACTTTAACGTATTCGATACTGAAAGATTCGATTTGATCTATGATCCAACCAGATCCTTCCTGATCTTGCAACTCTGTCTCGTATCTTTCTAATATCGTTCCCACCCATCGATCAAATACTTCAGAGATTTCCTCTTCACTTACTAACTCAAACACTAAATTTATCACAAACTGTCCATTTTGATCATCACCCGATATGTTTTGACGTAATGTTCTTATAACTATAATCGGGTGGATTCTGAGCGACATTGCTAGAGGTGATCTATCATACATATCTCGCATCTGATCTATAAAATAATCCCTATAAGCATGTAAATACATTCTTAACTCTCTGTTATAAGTTGAAGGAACACTATATTTCCTCACTGTGTGCCTACCTCTAAAATTCTGGATGTATGTGATAATTTCTGGTCTCTCATCATGTGAGGTAGTTGTTATCCATCAAGGATTATCATTGCCGGTTATTCGAATAGTGGCAAATCTTATTTCACATCAAAATTAATAAAGTTATACCATGAGAAATTTCATAACATTATAATATGCGGGGTGACATCACATCCCTTAGAACAAGATTCAGAGATATCTCATAAATTAACATTAAGTAAAGATATTAGCGACCCGCAGAATTTCATTGCATCATCCGATGAAAATACAATAATTATTGTTGATGATCTATTTTTAAAAGCTGGTAACAGTGAAATTATTCTCGAATGTTTTACTAAAGGTAGACATCATAATATAAGTATTATTCTGATTACTCAAAATATATTTCACGGAGGACGATATAGTCGTACCATAGCTTTAAACGCCACGCATTTTGCTTTATTTAAAATGAGAGATCTTGGACAAGTAGAGATTCTGGGGCGACAAGTTTTCGGTAAAAATAAAGAATTTGTAAATATATATAAATCTGCTATAAATCGATCACCCTTTGGTTATTTATTCATAGACCTTGCATTAAATACACCAGAAGCATTACAGTTGCGAACCAATGTGTTACGTCAGGATTCCTACGAAATTGTATACCAATGGAGCGAACAAAATTAATTGAAAAGGTTTATAGAGATCCTGGTTCTGTGGGATCATTCTCTGGTGTAAACAATTTATATACAGCTGTAAAAAAGATTGATCCGTCCATAACCTTGAAAGAGATCAGAAATTTCTTAAATTCAGAAAGATCATATACTTTACATGTTCTTAAACCTAAGAAGTTTCCTGGCAGGAAAATAATTGCACCCAAACCCAGAGTGATATTAACCTGTGATTTGGGTGATATGTCTAAATTATCCAGATATAATGATGGATATAAATAAATTCTCGTGTGTATCGATGTTTTTCAAGATATTTACAAGCAGTACTCATGAAAAAGAAAGACGGACCGAGCACTTTACATGCATTACAAAACATATTGGAGAATGAAAAGGCGAAGAATATATCGAGATTATTTACAGATAAAGGCAGGGAGTTTCTAAATAAACAGGTACAGAATTATCTCCAGAGTAAGCATATAAAGTTATATCATGTATTTTCGAATGAAACTAAAGCTTCCATTGCAGAGAGAGGCTTGCAAACGTTGAAACGTAAATTATACAAGTATATGACAAGTGCCAATACATTTAATTATTCAAAAGTGTTAAATAGATTGGTAGATGTGTATAATTCAACTTCACACTTTGGGATTGATGGTAAAACCCCATTACAAGTCCATGGTATTACGACATTGAATGATATAAGGAATCAGTTTCGCATAAATTATAAAAATGGAAGATCCAATAAGAAACGAATCAGTAAGAAAATGGCTTAATAAAGATACCCAAGAGTTGCAAATGTGTCTAATTTATCAAGAAAATGGCTGTTGGAGATGCAACAAGAGTGACTCTGAGCAGCAGATCATCCACGTTTAACCGAGGGTTTCACACACAAAATACAGAGGAAATATTTAAAATATTGAATTAATAATTCTCAACCTATAACAACATATCATTTGGAAGATTTGAAAGGTGAAAAGATTAAAGGAACATTTTATCGCGAAGAATTGACCCCAGTCACACCACCTCCAGAATATATTATCCACAGAGTATTGAAACGAAAAAAAAAAAATGGTGGAATTACGCATTATTTGGTATCTTATAAAGGTTATGATTCCACTTTTAATTCGTGGGTCAAAGAAGAATATTTGTTGAAGGTACAATGAAAAAATCATTATTAGAAAAAATTAAAGAATTAACTGCATTACTTAATAGTCTCCCAGGCAATCAACGGAAGAGTTTATTACAACAGTTTAAGAAAACACACATAAGTTATATCAGTGAGATTTTCAATAATTTGATCAAGAATAAAATACCATTAGACCCTAAAATATTTAAAAAGTACAAGAACGAGATTAGAGCATTAGCTTGTAAGAAAATTGGTTTTCAGCGTAAAAAGAAATATTTGTTGAGTATCAGAGGTGGAAATCTTCTTAGTATTATATTACCTCTAGCAGTAGATATTATTTGAAGATTGTTTAATAAATCATGAAAGAATTTTATCTTGTACCAACTTCAGTTATGAACCGGAAATTAAAATGGTATAAAATACCGACAGGTTGTTAGGTAAGACACATATGCAACAGTTAGGTATCTTTATTTCGAAACGTTTCGCCTACACAGTAGGCTTCTTCAGTCGAGTACAGAAAAGTTGATAGAAGCAGAAGATACTTGAAGACGATGTAATCAGTCCATCACCCTTAAAGTTTTGAGGTGGTCAGTCCCTCAGTCTGGAGAAGAGCATTGTTCCATAGTATGAAACAATATTGTTTCATACTAGCATTCTTTCGTAATAATGAGACAACAAGTAGTACTATTACAGCAGCTGATTTCGATGCTGTTAAGAAAGACGAAGGTAAATTATCGAATGTAAATACTTGTTTCCCTTTGATGCTGGATGTGAGTAGTTTTCACGAATATATCCTGGATAGTGTCGAATATCAATTGAGACTTGAATTACATTCACCCACATGGGCAATTATGGCACCATTAGCCGGAAAAACATATAAATATAATATTAATTCCATTAAATTATGGATCGATAACGTTATTCCGTATACGAATGCATTAATTGCATTGAATTCAAGCATGAGGGTAAACCCGCAGGGGTGTGAATATCTATTCAAGAAGACATTATTTAAATCATATATTCTGGCATCTAATCAAACACAATTGATCGCAGATAATCCTTGTGGACAAGTCATACCCGATAAGATATTTATTATAATAGTTGATATGAAGACATATGATGGAGGATATAATTTTAATCCATTATATTTTCAACATGAAGATTTGAATCATTTCGGGGTTACAATTAATTCAGAAATGATTCTTAATATTGACTGTAAGTTTCCTACACATGCGAGTAGGTTATATTACGCTACCTTGAAATCTCTGGGTTTGGAGACTGATCATCTGATTACATATAAGAGTTTTCTCCAAGGCAGAACTATATTAGGTGTTGACCTGAGAAGTGAACAGGTCAAGAATGCTATATCTGTCGAGAAGAATGGTAATTTGAGAATAGATATGACATTTGGTAAACCGAAAGATGAGAATAGAATTTGTCTGATGTTTGGTGAAACTAATGCGATTTTAAATATAAATGAAAATAGAACAGTGATAGTGCATACGCGAGTATAGATCATGAATTGTGAAGAAATAAATATTGCCTTGAAACATCATACGGGAAGATATGCCTCGTATTTGGGATGTTTTGCCGCAAATAATATAAATGAAGTTATTATGAGGATAAAAGATAAGCCGGTAATTTTCATCATTAATATATTGAACGATCAAGATGAAAATATGGCTCATTGGATTACTATATATGTGAACAAACACATATTATTATATTTAGATAGTTTCGGGGTGGATTTAAAACATTATACAAATATATATGAGAAAATTATATACAAGAGAAATTTCATGTACGGTATTAATCAGAGGATTCAACATGAAAAATCATTGGTATGCTGAGTATATGCTATATATTTTGTGTATAAGTTAACAAATTATAGCGTAAAGAAAATTATACCATATTTGTTTAAAGATTTTGGTAGAAATAAATTAAAGAATGATCAATTTATATTGAAATATGCATATGAGCATTTCAATATACCCTCATGTTCAAGTGTATTTGCTAATAATTCAACGTGGAATTATGAAAATCTGTGTAAAATATTGGAATTATCGTACGGCGGGTAGAACCTGAGGCGTTTAGAGGCGGAGCAAAGGTCACAACACTGGTATAAAATGCCCGTGCTGGGTCACTGTCTGGATCTACTGTAATTCAAGAACAAGTAGGGTCAAGGATGAATCCAATTCAGTATCCCGTTGGAGGTGTCTGCGAGGAGGAGGGAAGACAGTATCCCTGTGTATGTTGGATTAATCAACATCATCCTCCTGCGGTAAATGGTAAGTGATTTTTGTCCATTAACCATGGGTGGTGGGAGGTGTGGGGGGAAAATCTTTGTATTATTGACATAGAGAAAAACTTGATCCGAGGAGATGGAGCAGGGAATTTGGGATGCAAGTGGGAGTCAATTTTGAATGCTTACACCCAGAGGGGGGGAATCCAAAAAAAACTTGATCCAAGGAGATGGAGTCTTTGATATCGAGAAAAACTTGATCCAAGGAAGTAGAGCAGGAATATTTGGGGTGAAAGTGGGAGTCCATTTTGAATGCTTACCCCCAGAGGGGGGAATCTAAAAACTTGATCCGAGGAAGTGGAGGAGAAATACTTGGACATAGAGGGTAGAAGTGGATGGTGGGAGGTGTGGGGGGGGGGAAATCTTTGTATTATTGATATCGAGAAAAACTTGATCCGAGGAGATGGAGAGCACATGAAATTCAAAAAAAATCGAAAAAATCGGAAAAAAATTCGGGGAGCGGGGGCGATCCGGACGACACTGCAGAAGGCGCTGCAGAAGGCGCGGGCGGGCGCGAGGGCGGGCGCGGGTCGGGCCCCGGTTGGGCGGGCTCGCGGGCGCGGCGCGCGGGGAGGGGGGCGTTGGTGGGGGGTTGGGGATGAGGTGGGGGTGGGGGTTGAGGGCGAGGTGGTCGAGGGCGAGGTGGTCGAGGGTGAGGTCAATGTCGCGGGTCGGCGCGGACGGGCTGGCGCTCGGGCGGGCGCGGAAGGAGACCGCTCAGGAGGGACCGCTCAGCCGCAGACCTTTTCAGGAGGGACCGCTCAGGAAAAGGAGACCGCTCAGCCGCATGGACCGCTCAGCCACCTTCAGCACTTATATATATATATATATATATATATATATATATATATATATATATATATATATATATATATATATATATATATATATATATATATATATATATATATATATCATCGTGCATCTTAAAATAATATTTGATAATACTGCAAAGATTACGGTCATTGTGTAGCTATGCCTGTCAAACTATGTACCATCATCGACTCCAAGTTTGAACGGTAATATAATGATGAATGTGTATTAAAGGCTTTTCCTTCCATCACCGAAACAAGACATCCACTACCCCTCCATCACCCATCTAACCCATCGTCCATTATCCCTTCATCACTCATCCAATACATCATCTACTACCCCTACATCAACCGTCTTTTCAGCGCAAAACCATGCTGATAACATCCTTTCCACTATCGTATAATGCACTCTTGCTCTGAACACCTCACTACCTTCCATCATTTACGTAAAAGTGAATCATGGAGCCTTAATATGAGATTGTTACTGCTTTCTCGTTGAACTGAAATAATAATTATTGTGGCCTCACAAATATCTACGTACATTCTTTCTCAGACAGTAATAGGCGAAGGACCAACAAGTGTCACCATGCACAGACATGGAGACGGACCCTAGCTGAAGTTAAATCCCAGATGACTAGGCCTTGCTTGGTTGATTCTGAAGGTATTTTTCCCGGAATATGGAACCCAGTGCTGATAAATACTGGTGCATGTATTTAATGATAAACTGAAAAATCTGTAGCCTAGAGGGAAGGTTAATTATAATTATTTACTAGTGTTCTTAAAGTAAGGATTAAGCAATATGCTACCTATTTTGGGATTTGACAAAGAGTGACAGTGTGAGGACTCTCCTAATAACATAATCATAAACTATAATTTTCCTCGCAAATCAAATCCTGGTGACAGAGTCAACTATAGTTCTTCAATAAAATAGTTCTTCAAGACAGGTTCTTTGATACTTATGAAGGGTTTTTGAAACAAGGTACTGAACGTGTTGTCAACGGTTAATTTGCTTGTGTAAGATAAATATATGGACCAATGTATCTGATACAACAGTTAGAAACGGTTGGTGAGGGGTGTCACCGTTGACCCCATCCCCCCCAGGTTAATAACCCCCACTCTCCTGTGTGGTTAGTAGCCAGTCCAGTGCAGAATCTCGAGGCAAGACGTGGGTTGTCAGTGAGTTATCTCTCTCATTCATTGTGTTCATTAAATCTTTGTTTCATATATGCATAATTAATCCAGTGTTAATAATTTCCTTTCATGTAATTTCTATTGATTTTTGCCTCATTTTTATATTCGTTGTCTTGTTTTTCTTACAATTGCTATGACTATGTATGAATCGCCCCTTAGTGGATCAGATGCTACTGTAAATATACATACCACGACTCATGACACAAACATGTCTCATGGCCGTAATGGTTCTTTACCTTCTAACATGAAGCAGAGAGTAAATAAACTTTTCATTTATTACTGGGAACCACTATATGATGTTCATATTTATGGTGAACGTCCAGGTAACCCTGATTACTGGTTGGCATGTATCGCAGTGCCGCTAACAATGTGTTTGGTGGTTCAGCTTGTGAGGGTTGTATAATTAAACTCGCTCTTTCGTGTATAGATGCTAGTGTTCTCATAAACTCTCGTCAATGCGATGAAACCATACCACGGATGGGGGTAGAACCCGCGATCAGAGAGTCACAAAACTGCAGACCGACGCGTTAGCCACTGGACCAGCTAGCTACCTAGTTGGATGAAGCATATTGTAGCTAGCTGGTCCATTGGCTAATGCGTCTGTCTGAAGTTTTGTGACTCTCTGATCGCGGGTTCTAACCCCACCCGTGGTATGGTTTGTTTGCAATCGTGTCATTGCGATTTCTTGCGTCAATGCAATGATTTTACTCGTTGGACACAGCATGAATTCTTTCGTGTGTATTATTTACCATCAACTGTTTCTGATCTATTTGTATTGCTGAGGAACTGAACCAGCTTATCATGAATCTGTTGCAAAATTTTCGTACTGTCTAGACAAATTGCTAAGAGGAATTTCAGCATCAATGGAGTCTTCAACCTTCATACGCGAAGGCTACTAGCTCGTTGTGCAATATATGCTATCAAGTACATATTGCACAACATATTGCTTGATAGCACATGTGCTATCAAGTACATATTGCCACTTTCTGCTTACGTAATTCTCAGATAATCTGCTTACCGTTGGTATGGAACGAATTGCAGTTCTACTAAAAGTGCGATCAATTGCTGATCCAGGTACTTTCCTTCTTCAGATTCTAAACTCTAATTATTGTTGTTGTTACTATAATCATGGGGAAGCGCTAAACCCGTAGGATTATACAGCGCCTGTGGGGAGAGGGGGATGGAAGGTATTCAGGCTTAATTCAGGGAACTGGAGCATAAATCTAATTTCCTAGATCAAGAGCCCCTCACCATCATCAAGGAACCTCCTTTGATGGATTCTAAACTCTAAGGGTCAGCTACATCAACACGCTTATTATCTGTGTGGTATCTAGTAATTCTCAAGACGAGTCTTATGATCAGTCCCGTCCCCCTTTCTAAGAATAGAGCAACGAGTACTCATTCCGTAGCGCTGAAAACAATCACAGTAACAATAGTCCTAGAAAGTGTTACAATTGTGCTGGGTTGTTCAGAAGCAACGCCGCACCCAAGATAGCCCTCTGTGTAATGTATCATACTGGTGCATTTAGAATATGAAGCGTCGTATGCAACATACTTCTCAAATTAACATACCATATTGCACTATCCAAAATATTCATGCCCATCGTACTTCTCAGTAATTTACTTGCATGGATAATATGTATCTAGAATTTTCTCATAGTCGCCACAACCGTGGTCACAGAAGTATTAGCTGAAGACATGATTTTCAAAATAACCAGAACTCTTCTCAAGGGTTTGGGAGAAGCCATGAACCCAAATCAAGCCGTCCAATTGTGAATGTAACTAACAGTCAGCATGGCATCCCTCATCAGCAATCTTCTGATGTCTTATGCAGTCTCGAGGATGAGTCCCTCATTGACGAAACTGTTTTGCATGACTTTCATGAAGATTTTTTTGAGGATGAACTTGATCAAGTATTCACTGACAATCTGCGACTCACTTGCCTGTTTGCACGTCCATTTGATGCAACTATAGGTCCATTTGTAGAAATTTCTGTGCTCGATGCAACCGTTCATGTCTTCATGGACTCAGGTGTGCAGGTCAAAATTCGCTCTAGCCTCTTCAGAGATAGAGAATTTATAACTTTTCTTGCTGATCAGATCAATTTTCATGGTTATCTTCTACTGAGATTTGCATCAGTGCGCAATCTCTATATATTTTGCTTGACCCGTATCAATGGCATGCCCGAATCGACTACTTGGTCGTACCATTCTGGGGCTATCAACTTGAATCCAAGATATGCCAAACCGCGTCGGAGCATGTAGTCTGGACTAGGTCTTTACAGTCCTGTGCATTTTCCAGTAACGTAACCAAGCAACCAGACACTAGTAACACTATATATCATGTGTGGAAAACAACTCTAACAACTTCTTGCAAGCAGGATAGTGTGCAGCTGCTTCAGGTGCCAGCGGATGCTCAGACAACCTTGGGCACTAAAATTATTCAAGTAGTAGTTCCTCCTAAGTGGACGCCTTGTTGGTAAACGACTATTTGAAACAAGTTATGCCTTCTCTTGTTGATATCACGGGCAGTTTGCAGAAAGACGTTTCTGTTGCGGCTAGTGCTCTCACTTAGGTGTCAGATGTTTCTCGTGATCCAGATAGATATAATATAGTGGCTGACAGTAATTCATGCAGGATGAAGGGTTTGTCAAACCATCTTTGCATATTGTACGAGATAAGAAGATCTATCTATGTTCATAGCAAATACTGCTAGTCAGAGTGACCACCTCAGAGCAAACAACGCCCACATTGACCTTGTTCACTACTACATCCTGTTCAGGTAGGGGACGTGTTGTCACCATACCAGGAGGTTGGTGCTCTTTCTCCCGGGAAGAGTCCGTCTGTTCCAACGGTAGAGGAAAAGATTCAGCTCCTACTGACTTTCCCCAGATGAAGTTATGAATTTGTTGTATGTGTTTTAACAAATTTACTGCCCCATAGTATTTCACTTGAACATGGTACCAGGCCTATATATACCTACGTACAAACTACTTTTCACAAATTTCTATAACGGAAGAGTTAGTCAACCAGATGCTTGATGACGATGTCATTGCTCCTAGCAATTGAACGTGGAATGCGTCTGTGATTTTATCATTCATGAAAGATGGTACTTGGCACCCAGTAATTGATTTTAGGAAGTTGAATTCTAAACCAATTTCAGATCATTTCCCAATTCCAGGTGATTTATAATGTAACATAGGAGACAGCAAAGCGTTTTCATCTCTAGATTTGTTAAAGGGTTTTGGCAATTCCTTCTTCATGAGGACAGCCAAGATCTAACAGCCTTTTCCACTCCTACAGGTCATTTTCATTTCCTTAGAATGGCCTTCATCATTCTTGATGCTCATGAACATATTTCGAAGCCTCATGGTGTACTTGGATGATGTGATTGTCATGTCCAAAGATTAAGCAATGGAAACTCATCTCAAAAGATTATGTTTGATGGTCGGTAAGCTTAAAGAAACCTATTTAAACATTAAAATCTCTAAATGTCAGTTCGCAAAATCAGAGATCAAGTTTCTTGGTCACATAGTCACTTCTAGAGAGGTTACGACTGACCTATGTAAAGTAACTGCCGTTCAAAATTTTCCAACACCAACAACTGCTGGTGCCGTAAGAGCCTTTGTATACATAGCAGGTGTCATTGCAATTTTTTCTTCTATTGCAGGTCCTATGAGATGGTTAGGAAGGATGCTTCTATTATTTGGACTTTCCGTCAAGAGAAGACAATTTAGACTTTAAAAAAAAGTTGAATTCTGTTCTTGAGTTAACATTTCCAGATTTTAAAAAGCTTTTGTCTGACTACAGACGCTAGTTCCATAGTCATAGGTGCTATCCTAGCTCAGATGACTAATACCAAAAATAACCACGGCTGAACATTATACCATAACTGAGCAGAAAGCTTTAGCCATAGTTTGATCTTTGAAGTGCTTCTGAGATATTTACCAGTAGCCAATTCATGTCTTAACATGTTCTCCACTGATTCCAATGTTCCAGAAAAAACTGAGTAGAATAGAGGGTGTCTGTGGGTTATGACTGATTAGGTCAGTGATCCAGTAAAGTCAATTATGGTATTCAGCCCAGAAACCTGCCTTCCCATTTCTGTTTGTCTGAATTCTTACCTTTAGTTTACACATGGGGCAGAGTGCGGTGGGCCAGATGTGGCAAGACCCTTCACAATCGGCCCCAATAAAATACAAGGAATGCACATCAATGATACCCTAGGTACTTGTGTAGTATAGGAGAGCTGTTCATCCGTTGGGACACCTGAGATGCTTGTATTGTGTCGTGCAACTGGCTGGTATAGCAGTGAGATAGCTTTTTATTGCTGTGTGAAATGTTATCTAATTCATGAAGTACTCTACCATTCGTGTTGAATGGTAGAGTACTTCACTATATCAAGGCCTGTCGTGGGATAAGTCATCCTAATTAACTAGGCTGTTAATTGATCTGCACAGTTGGGCAACTCTTGGTCACCGACTTCACTCGCGCACAAGATAACTCCCGTTCCACAGTTGCTGTGTGACATCTATGGGTCAGCGCCTCTCCTTAAATAGTATAGTGATTTAATATAGTAGCTCCAAGATTACCGCTTCGCTTCTCAATAACAGTACAGTGATAGGTATTTTGAAGTGTAATTTAACATACTGGTTGAATATTCTCCAGATATGAGCATGGTCTCCAGTCCTCTCCTGTTTAAAATTCGCGATGGCGTTCGTACCAACCACTTTCCGCTTCCCAATATTTACTGATAATGTTCCAGCTAAGACTCCATATCTACAATCTCATATAGGCAAGCGCTTATAAGTAAGCACGCGAACATGCGAACACACACACAAACACACACAGGTGTCAGAGTGGGCGCCTGTGACGAGCGGGGTTCCACGAAGGATCAGTCCTAGGACCGGTGCTGCTTCTGGTATGAGTGAATGACTGATGGAATGGATAGGCTGAGAGGTGTCCCTGTTTGCAGACGATGTGAAGATTGTTACGAACATAGTCAGTTGGTCCCTGAGTTAGAGTGCTTTTCGTAACAAAATAAACTTAGTACGTCTAGGGATCTTCACTCGGAGAGGAAAAGGAATTTTCTTAGTTTCTATTTAATTTATTAATAATCATAATAATCACTTAAATCCACCTTCTCATATTTTGCACTACAAGTAGAATACTTCTACCATTTCTCATTAAAACATCACAGTACTAGGTCAAGTATTTACAAATGGCTCTGAGCGAGTCACGAAATATTAGTATATGTACATGCACAGGCGTTGCCTAAAAACTCGAACACATTAATAGATTACTTATAATAGGGTTCACTTTACACTAAGTCCTCTTACACTACAGAGGCTTGCTCACTTGGCTTCACTTTCTCTAAGAGCTTCTTAACCGTCTTCTCCAACCGAGATAAGTCTTAGCAATGAGTTTCCGAAAATTCCTGGGATTTTCTAGGGAGGCGAATGGTGGTTTTAGAGGTGGATACTCCACTAGACCCTTCCTGGTCCAGAGGAAGGTATGAACTGAACTCAGTGAGGCTTAACCAGCCCACTTTGTCTCGGTCGAAGGAGGGGTTGAGCAGCTCAAATCACCTACTGGTGCTTGGCCAGGTCGCACCAGCAGTTGACACTAATTAAACAGCCTACCTATATACAAAGCTAAGTAATACGACCAGATAATGTTATAAAGTCGAGTAAATCCATTTTAGCTACTAATGGAATTACTCCTGATTATAATATTAAGTGAAATAGCAAAAATAACATGTAAAAGTATACCATTGTGATAATAACAAGTACAAACAGTCTATTTAAAACGAATAAAAGGGTGTAACAAAGATAATGCGAAGAATTCAAACGTATGAGGATTAGGCAGGACTACAAAGGGATCTGGACGGACTGTATGCCTGGTCCAGCAACTGGCTCCTGGAGATTAACCCCACCAAGTGTAAAGTCATGAAGATTGGGGAAGGTGAAAGATGACCGCAACTGAGCACAGGTTAGGGGGCCAAAGACTGCAAAATCTCACTCAAGGAAAAGGTTCTTGGGGTGAGTATAATACCGAGCACATCTCCTGAGGCACACATCAACCAAATAACTGCTGTAGCATATGGGCGTCTGGCAAACCTAAGAATAGCGTTTCGACACCTTAATAAGAAAACATTCAAGACTCTGTACACCGTGTACGTCAGGCCCATGTTGGAGTATGCAGGACCAGTATGGAACCCACACTTGGTCAAGCACGTGAAGAAATTAGAGAAAGCGGAAAGGTTTGCAACAAGACTAGTCCCGGAGCTAAGGGGTATGGCCTATAGGAGAGGTTAATGGAAATTGACTTGATGACACTGGAGTAGAGGAGGGATAGGGATGACATGATAACGACATATAAAATACTGAGAGGAATTGACAAGTTGGATAGGGATAGGATGTTTCAGAGATGAGACACAGCAACAGGGGAGCACAACTGTAAATTGTAGATTAAAATGAGTCAAAAGTATGTTAGGAACTATTTCTTCAGTCACAGAGTTAAGAAAGTGGAGCAGTCATTATAGACTCCTGAGGTGTACCCATTGTTTGGTACCCCCGGTGGGGCACCTTTAAGAGGTACCCATTGTTTGGTACCCCCGGTGGGGCACCTTTAAGAGGCCACTGAACTTTTCATTTTTGTTTATCTTCCTCTGACTTCTCGATTCCATTTCGTCCATAACTCGAAAACGCCTCATGCAATCGGCTTCGAATTTTCAAAATTGGTGTATGATAACTAGGCCCAAATTCTTGGAACAACTAGCATGCTTACGTCGCCTCTGACCTAAATTGTTAAAACCATTCCCAGCATCCTGGAATGGCTGAGATAACTTCCTAAAACCTCAGTGGCGTAATCTCAGACGTTCTAGCCAGGCGCCTCCTAAGTCGACGATGGTGAAGATTGAAATTGAAACGTATATGGGCAGATTTGTCCATTTTATTCGTAAAATGGACAAATAAATTTCAGTTTACTTCTTTAGAAAAGATTCAGTATATTTTGGCTGACACATTTTAGGGCCAGGATGGTAACCATTATATTTCCTTTGCGTGTAGTCAAATTTGTTTATGTAGTAAAATAGATAAAAAATGAAATCGGTGAAATCTGTGCCAAAACTGGAGACTGACTAACGAGATCCACTTCAAATTTCACCACTGGTGTAGTTTCTTGAACACAATGATCATGCTACTGTTGGCTGCCATAAGACTCTTGAACACCAGGATCATGCTACTGTTGGCTGCCATAAGACTCTTGAACACCAGGATCATGCTACTGTTGGCTGCCATAAGACTCTTGAACACCAGGATCATGCTACTGTTGGCTGCCATAAGACTCTGCTACTGTTGGCTGATAAGACTCTTGAACACCAGGATCATGCTACTGTTGGCTGCCATAAGACTCTTGAACACCAGGATCATGCTACTGTTGGCTGCTCTTGATCATGCTACTGTTGGCTGCTCTTGACTCTTGAACACCAGGATCATGCTACTGTTGGCTGCCATAAGACTCTTGAACACCAGGATCATGCTACTGTTGGCTGCCATAAGACTCTTGAACACCAGGATCATGCTACTGTTGGCTGCCATAAGACTCTTGAACACCAGGATCATGCTACTATTGGCTGCCATAAGACTCTTGAACACCAGGATCATGCTACTGTTGGCTGCCATAAGACTCTTGAACACCAGGATCATGCTACTGTTGGCTGCCATAAGACTCTTGAACACCAGGATCATGCTACTGTTGGCTGCCATAAGACTCTTGAACACCAGGATCATGCTACTGTTGGCTGCCATAAGACTCTTGAACACCAGGATCATGCTACTGTTGGCTGCCATAAGACTCTTGAACACCAGGATCATGCTACTGTTGGCTGCCATAAGACTCTTGAACACCAGGATCATGCTACTGTTGGCTGCCATAAGACTCTTGAACACCAGGATCATGCTACTGTTGGCTGCCATAAGACTCTTGAACACCAGGATCATGCTACTGTTGGCTGCCATAAGACTCTTGAACACCAGGATCATGCTACTGTTGGCTGCCATAAGACTCTTGAACACCAGGATCATGCTACTGTTGGCTGCAATAAGACTCTTGAACACCAGGATCATGCTACTGTTGGCTGCCATAAGACTCTTGAACACCAGGATCATGCTACTGTTGGGTGGCATAAGACTCTTGAACACCAGGATCATGCTACTGTTGGCTGCCATAAGACTCTTGAACACCAGGATCATGCTACTGTTGGCTGCCATAAGACTCTTGAACACCAGGATCATGCTACTGTTGGCTGCCATAAGACTCTTGAACACCAGGATCATGCTACTGTTGGCTGCCATAAGACTCAGTTTGTAACTTTACTGAATATTTATAATTCCTTTTCCTTCTGCAACTAAACAATGCTTCTTCTGATTGGCTTCAAAATTTTATTGACAATGATTTTTATAATTAGGAAAATATTCCTTAAGACACAGTAACAACAGAGATACAAAGGTCGTGCAGTAAGACACAGTAACAACAGAGATACAAAAGTCATGTTGTAAGACACAGTAACAACAGAGATACAAAGGTCGTGCAGTAAGACACAGTAACAACAGAGATACAAAGGTCGTGCAGTAAGACACAGTAACAACAGAGATACAAAGGTCACGCTGTGAGACACAGTAACAACAGAGATACAAAAGTCATGTTGTAAGACACAGTAACAACAGAGATACAAAGGTCGTGCAGTAAGACGCAGTAACAACAGAGATACAAAGGTCGTGCAGTAAGACACAGTAATAACAGAGATACAAAGGTCGTGCAGTAAGACACAGTAACAACAGAGATACATAGGTCACGCTGTGAGACACAGTAACAACAGAGATACAAAGGTCATGATGTGATACACAGTAACAACAGAGATACAAAGGTCACGCTGTAAGACACAGTAACAACAGAGATACAAAGATCACGCTGTGAGATACAGTAACAACAGAGATACAAAGGTCATGCTGTGATATACAGTAACAACAGAGATACAAAGATCATGCTGTGATATACAGTAACAACAGAGATACAAAGATCATGCTGTGAGATACAATAACAACAGAGATACAAAGATCATGCTGTGAGATACAGTAACAACAGAGATACAAAGATCATGCTGTGATATACAGTAACAACAGAGATACAAAGATCACGCTGTGAGATACAGTAACAACAGAGATACAAAGATCATGCTGTGAGATACAGTAACAACAGTGATACAAAGATCATGCTGTGAGATACAGTAACAACAGAGATACACAGGTCATGCTGTGAGACACAGTAACAACAGAGATACAAAGATCACGCTGTGAGATACAGTAACATCAGAGATACAAAGATCATGCTGTGAGATACAGTAACAACAGATACAAAGAGCATGCTGTGAGGTACAGTAACAACAGAGATACAAAGATCATGTTGTGAGACAGTAAGAACAGAGATACAAAGATCATGTTGTGAGACACAGTAACAACAGAGATACAAAGATCATGCTGTGAGATACAGTAACAACAGAGATACAAAGATCATGCTGTGAGATACAGTAACAACAGTGATACAAAGATCACGCTGTGAGATACAGTAACATCAGAGATACAAAGATCATGCTGTGAGATACAGTAACAACAGATACAAAGAGCATGCTGTGAGGTACAGTAACAACAGAGATACAAAGATCATGTTGTGAGACTGTAACAACAGAGATACAAAGATCATGTTGTGAGACACAGTAACAACAGAGATACAAAGATCATGCTGTGAGATACAGTAACAACAGAGATACAAAGATCATGCTGTGAGATACAGTAACAACAGAGATACAAAGATCATGCTGTGAGATACAGTAACAACAGAGATACAAAGATCATGCTGTGAGATACAGTAACAACAGAGATACAAAGATCATGCTGTGAGACACAGTAACAACAGAGATACAAAGACCACACTGTGAGACACAGTAACAACAGAGATACAAAGATCATGCTGTGAGACACAGTAACAACAGAGATACAAAGATCATGCTGTGAGATACAGTAACAACAGAGATACAAAGATCATGCTGTGAGATACAGTAACAACAGAGATACAAAGATCATGCTGTGAGACACAGTAACAACAGAGATACAAAGATCATGCTGTGAGATACAGTAACAACAGAGATACAAAGATCATGCTGTGAGATACAGTAACAACAGAGATACAAAGATCATGCTGTGAGATACAGTAACAACAGAGATACAAAGATCATGCTGTGAGATACAGTAACAACAGAGATACAAAGATCATGCTGTGAGATACAGTAACAACAGAGATACAAAGATCATGCTGTGAGATACAGTAACAACAGAGATACAAAGATCATGCTGTGAGACACAGTAACAACAGAGATACAAAGATCATGCTGTGAGATACAGTAACAACAGAGATACAAAGATCATGCTGTGAGATACAGTAACAACAGAGATACAAAGATCATGCTGTGAGATACAGTAACAACAGAGATACAAAGATCATGCTGTGAGATACAGTAACAACAGAGATACAAAGATCATGCTGTGAGATACAGTAACAACAGAGATACAAAGATCATGCTGTGAGATACAGTAACAACAGAGATACAAAGATCATGCTGTGAGATACAGTAACAACAGAGATACAAAGATCACGCTGTGAGATACAGTAACAACAGAGATACAAAGATCATGCTGTGAGATACAGTAACAACAGAGATACAAAGATCATGCTGTGAGATACAGTAACAACAGAGATACAAAGATCATGCTGTGAGATACAGTAACAACAGAGATACAAAGATCATGCTGTGAGACACAGTAACAACAGAGATACAAAGATCATGCTGTGAGATACAGTAACAACAGAGATACAAAGATCATGGTGTGAGACAGTAACAACAGAGATACAAAGATCATGTTGTGAGACAGTAAGAACAGAGATACAAAGATCATGTTGTGAGACACAGTAACAACAGATACAAAGATCATGCTGTGAGACACAGCAACAACAGAGATACCAAGGTCATGCTCTGAGACACAGTAACAACAGAGATACAAAGATGATGCTGAGATACAGTAACAACAGAGATACAAAGATCATGCTGTGAGACACAGTAACAACAGAGATATAAAGGTCATGCTGTGAGACACAGTAACAACAGAGATATAAAGGTCATGCTGTGATACACAGATAACATGATCTTTGTATCTAATGTTAAAGACACAGTAACAACAGAGATACAAAGGTTGTGCTGTGAGACACAGTAACAACAGAGATACAAAGGTCACGCTGTGAGATACAGTAACAACAGAGATACAAAGGTCACGCTATGAGACACAATAACAACAGAGGTGGCTGCTGCTGGCGGCTTTTTGAGGTGATGGGTAACAACAGAGGTACAAAGGTCACGCTGTGAGACACAGTAACAACAGAGGTACAAAGATCACGCTGTGAGATACAGTAACAACAGAGATACAAAGATCACGCTGTGAGATACAGTAACAACAGAGATACAAAGATCACGCTGTGAGATACAGTAACAACAGAGATACAAAGATCACGCTGTGAGATACAGTAACAACAGAGATACAAAGATCACGCTGTGAGATACAGTAACAACAGAGATACAAAGATCATGCTGTGAGATACAGTAACAACAGAGATACAAAGATCACGCTGTGAGATACAGTAACAACAGAGATACAAAGATCACGCTGTGAGATACAGTAACAACAGAGATACAAAGATCATGCTGTGAGATACAGTAACAACAGAGATACAAAGATCATGCTGTGAGATACAGTAACAACAGAGATACAAAGATCATGCTGAGAGACACAGTAACAACAGAGATACAAAGATCACGCTGTGAGATACAGTAACAACAGAGATACAAAGGTCATGCTGAGAGACACAGTAACAACAGAGATACAAAGGTCATGCTGTGAGATACAGTAACAACAGAGATACAATGGTCACGTTGTGAGATACAGTAACAACAGAGATACAAAGATCACGCTGTGAGATACAGTAACAACAGAGATACAAAGATCACGCTGTGAGATACAGTAACAACAGAGATACAAAGATCACGCTGTGAGATACAGTAACAACAGAGATACAAAGATCATGCTGTGAGATACAGTAACAACAGAGATACAAAGATCATGCTGTGAGATACAGTAACAACAGAGATACAAAGATCATGCTGTGAGATACAGTAACAACAGAGATACAAAGATCACGCTGTGAGATACAGTAACAACAGAGATACAAAGATCACGCTGTGAGATACAGTAACAACAGAGATACAAAGATCATGCTGTGAGATACAGTAACAACAGAGATACAAAGATCATGCTGTGAGATACAGTAACAACAGAGATACAAAGATCATGCTGTGAGATACAGTAACAACAGAGATACAAAGATCACGCTGTGAGATACAGTAACAACAGAGATACAAAGATCATGCTGTGAGATACAGTAACAACAGAGATACAAAGATCACGCTGTGAGATACAGTAACAACAGAGATACAAAGATCACGCTGTGAGATACAGTAACAACAGAGATACAAAGGTCATGCTGTGAGATACAGTAACAACAGAGATACAAAGATCACGCTGTGAGATACAGTAACAACAGAGATACAAAGATCACGCTGTGAGATACAGTAACAACAGAGATACAAAGATCATGCTGTGAGATACAGTAACAACAGAGATACAAAGATCACGCTGTGAGATACAGTAACAACAGAGATACAAAGATCACGCTGTGAGATACAGTAACAACAGAGATACAAAGATCACGCTGTGAGATACAGTAACAACAGAGATACAAAGATCATGCTGTGAGATACAGTAACAACAGAGATACAAAGATCATGCTGTGAGATACAGTAACAACAGAGATACAAAGATCACGCTGTGAGATACAGTAACAACAGAGATACAAAGATCATGCTGTGAGATACAGTAACAACAGAGATACAAAGATCATGCTGTGAGATACAGTAACAACAGAGATACAAAGATCATGTTGTGAGATACAGTAACAACAGAGATACAAAGATCATGCTGTGAGATACAGTAACAACAGAGATACAAAGATCACGCTGTGAGATACAGTAACAACAGAGATACAAAGATCATGCTGTGAGATACAGTAACAACAGAGATACAAAGATCATGCTGTGAGATACAGTAACAACAGAGATACAAAGATCATGCTGTGAGATACAGTAACAACAGAGATACAAAGATCAAAGTAACAACAGAGATACAAAGATCATGCTGTGAGATACAGTAACAACAGAGATACAAAGATCATGCTGTGAGATACAGTAACAACAGAGATACAAAGATCATGCTGTGAGATACAGTAACAACAGAGATACAAAGATCATGCTGTGAGATACAGTAACAACAGAGATACAAAGATCATGCTGTGAGATACAGTAACAACAGAGATACAAAGATCACGCTGTGAGATACAGTAACAACAGAGATACAAAGATCACGCTGTGAGATACAGTAACAACAGAGATACAAAGATCATGCTGTGAGATACAGTAACAACAGAGATACAAAGATCATGCTGTGAGATACAGTAACAACAGAGATACAAAGATCATGCTGTGAGATACAGTAACAACAGAGATACAAAGATCATGCTGTGAGATACAGTAACAACAAAGATCATGATACAAAGAGATACAAAGGTCATGTTGTGAGACACAGTAACAACAGAGATACAAAGATCATGCTGTGAGATACAGTAACAACAAAGATACAAAGATCATGTGAGACACAGTAACAACAGAGATACAAAGATCACGCTGTGAGATACAGTAACAACAGAGATACAAAGATCATGCTGTGAGATACAGTAACAACAGAGATACAAAGATCATGCTGTGAGATACAGTAACAACAGAGATACAAAGATCACGCTGTGAGATACAGTAACAACAGAGATACAAAGATCATGCTGTGAGATACAGTAACAACAGAGATACAAAGATCATGCTGTGAGATACAGTAACAACAGAGATACAAAGATCATGCTGTGAGATACAGTAACAACAGAGATACAAAGATCATGCTGTGAGATACAGTAACAACAGAGATACAAAGATCACGCTGTGAGATACAGTAACAACAGAGATACAAAGATCACGCTGTGAGATACAGTAACAACAGAGATACAAAGATCATGCTGTGAGATACAGTAACAACAGAGATACAAAGATCATGCTGTGAGATACAGTAACAACAGAGATACAAAGATCATGCTGTGAGATACAGTAACAACAGAGATACAAAGATCATGCTGTGAGATACAGTAACAACAGAGATACAAAGATCATGCTGTGAGATACAGTAACAACAGAGATACAAAGATCACGCTGTGAGATACAGTAACAACAGAGATACAAAGATCATGCTGTGAGATACAGTAACAACAGAGATACAAAGATCACGCTGTGAGATACAGTAACAACAGAGATACAAAGATCACGCTGTGAGATACAGTAACAACAGAGATACAAAGATCACGCTGTGAGATACAGTAACAACAGAGATACAAAGATCATGCTGTGAGATACAGTAACAACAGAGATACAAAGATCACGCTGTGAGATACAGTAACAACAGAGATACAAAGATCACGCTGTGAGATACAGTAACAACAGAGATACAAAGATCACGCTGTGAGATACAGTAACAACAGAGATACAAAGATCACGCTGTGAGATACAGTAACAACAGAGATACAAAGATCATGCTGTGAGATACAGTAACAACAGAGATACAAAGATCATGCTGTGAGATACAGTAACAACAGAGATACAAAGATCATGCTGTGAGATACAGTAACAACAGAGATACAAAGATCATGCTGTGAGATACAGTAACAACAGAGATACAAAGATCATGCTGCGAGATAGAGTAACAACAGAGATACAAAGATCATGCTGTGAGATACAGTAACAACAGAGATAAAAAGATCATGCTGTGAGATACAGTAACAACAGAGATACAAAGATCACGCTGTGAGATACAGTAACAACAGAGATACAAAGATCACGCTGTGAGATACAGTAACAACAGAGATACAAAGATCACGCTGTGAGATACAGTAACAACAGAGATACAAAGATCATGCTGTGAGATACAGTAACAACAGAGATACAAAGATCACGCTGTGAGATACAGTAACAACAGAGATACAAAGATCACGCTGTGAGATACAGTAACAACAGAGATACAAAGATCACGCTGTGAGATACAGTAACAACAGAGATACAAAGATCACGCTGTGAGATACAGTAACAACAGAGATACAAAGATCACGCTGTGAGATACAGTAACAACAGAGATACAAAGATCACGCTGTGAGATACAGTAACAACAGAGATACAAAGATCACGCTGTGAGATACAGTAACAACAGAGATACAAAGATCACGCTGTGAGATACAGTAACAACAGAGATACAAAGATCACGCTGTGAGATACAGTAACAACAGAGATACAAAGATCATGCTGTGAGATACAGTAACAACAGAGATACAAAGATCACGCTGTGAGATACAGTAACAACAGAGATACAAAGATCACGCTGTGAGATACAGTAACAACAGAGATACAAAGATCACGCTGTGAGATACAGTAACAACAGAGATACAAAGATCACGCTGTGAGATACAGTAACAACAGAGATACAAAGATCACGCTGTGAGATACAGTAACAACAGAGATACAAAGATCACGCTGTGAGATACAGTAACATGCGAAGAAAGTCAAATAAAGTAAATAGCTATAAAACATAATTAAAATAAAATTTTAACTGGATTGCCTGACCATGTTGGTCAGGCTGGCTGGAAAGTTCTCCTCTTCCAGCTGAACCAGGTTTCCAGGCTACCCGGGTAGACGTATTTACTGAGCACAGATTTCTGTGTCTCCATCCCTGCCATAACGTCTACCCTTATCTATATATTTTTAACACTTGTGTTATATTATCATATATGGGAAGTGCTGCATGTAGTTGCCATATTTGACAAGCTGAGCTCCTCTCTGAGGAAATGCTGTGTTTGTTCACCTTTCTTGTACGTTACTGTTACTGTACTAGTCACAACTGCAGTCAGCGATGGTAACAGATGGGATAGAAACATTAGTGGCTAGTACCGTCAGACCAGTACCATCGTTACCATTGACTTGCTAAGTAAAACTCAGTAAGTGAATATTACGGCAGTATGGTGCAGTAGTCAGTAAGGTCGCCTCTAAAGTGACTGAAGTATATTATATTTATCTCCCAGTGATTTAATTTTACAGTTTGATATGAAACATTTACCATTATCCTAATGTTATGGAATCATTATTTTAATGAAAAATATTCAACAGCTAAGGGTGACAGGTCGCCTGGGAAATATAAGACCTACATAAACATGACGGCTTTTCCCCGAAATGAAAATTTATACAATTATGTTAATCTTTTTTTAAATATATGTACGTCTGTATATTATTGGTGTTTTATGTCTATTGTTAAGACTCAGGAAAAGAGTTGCTTCTACATTCTAAGTGAATAGTTATTATTTACCAAGCTTCGTGAATTTAGATCTGTGCTAGAGTTGTAGCAACTTTGTCTATGATTGTATCTGTACATTATATTGTGTGTAAACCAGACACTTGCGTAACATTTGGGAAGGTTTATTGTGCAAACGTTTACTAAAAGCTGTACAAGTGTTTTAATTATTAACTTGTCAGTTTTTTAAACCATATATATATATATATATATATATATATATATATATATATATATATATATATATATATATATATATATATATATATATATATATATATATATATATATATATATATATATATATATATATATATATATATATATATATATATATATATATATATATATATATATATATATATATAGATATATATGAAATTTATATTGTGGACCATCTCTGATTAGTTATCTGTTATCTTTTGCTTGTTAGTGCGTTGCACACCTTGATACATGTACGAGTCTTGAGTACTTTATGTGATGTAACTTTCATGTGATTAATCTGGCGTTGGAATTAGACAAGCTGATTAACTTAAGGTATTGGCAGGTATTACGTTAGTTATGCTCTATGTCATGATTATTTTTCGTCTAGACTGTAAACATACTTGTGAAAAATGTCTGTATTGTAGTCAATATTACACTTCATGTTTTGCCAAACTCCTAAACTAGTGAATAGAAGTAAGATTTTTGGGTGTTAACCCTCCGGTGTGTCTACAACAGCACCTGTTGTCAGAGCAGCACCTGCTGTCAGAGCAGCACCTGCTGTCAGAGCAGCACCTGCTGTCAGAGCAGCACCTGCTGTCAGAGCAGCACCTGCTGTCAGAGCAGCACCTGCTGTCAGAGCAGCACCTGCTGTCAGAGCAGCACCTGCTGTCAGAGCAGCACCTGCTGTCAGAGCAGCACCTGCTGTCAGAGCAGCACCTGCTGTCAGAGCAGCACCTGCTGTCAGAGCAGCACCTGCTGTCAGAGCAGCACCTGCTGTCAGAGCAGCACCTGCTGTCAGAGCAGCACCTGCTGTCAGAGCAGCACCTGCTGTCAGCGCAGCACCTGCTGTCAGAGCAGCACCTGCTGTCAGAGCAGCACCTGCTGTCAGAGCAGCACCTGCTGTCAGAGCAGCACCTGCTGTCAGAGCAGCACCTGCTGTCAGAGCAGCACCTGCTGTCAGAGCAGCACCTGCTGTCAGAGCAGCACCTGCTGTCAGAGCAGCACCTGCTGTCAGAGCAGCACCTGCTGTCAGAGCAGCACCTGCTGTCAGAGCAGCACCTGCTGTCAGAGCAGCACCTGCTGTCAGAGCAGCACCTGCTGTCAGAGCAGCACCTGCTGTCAGAGCAGCACCTGCTGTCAGAGCAGCACCTGCTGTCAGAGCAGCACCTGCTGTCAGAGCAGCACCTGCTGTCAGAGCAGCACCTGCAGAGCAGCACCTGCTGTCAGAGCAGCACCTGCTGTCAGAGCAGCACCTGCTGTCAGAGCAGCACCTGCTGTCAGAGCAGCACCTGCTGTCAGAGCAGCACCTGCTGTCAGAGCAGCACCTGCTGTCAGAGCAGCACCTGCTGTCAGAGCAGCACCTGCTGTCAGAGCAGCACCTGCTGTCAGAGCAGCACCTGCTGTCAGAGCAGCACCTGCTGTCAGAGCAGCACCTGCTGTCAGAGCAGCACCTGCTGTCAGAGCAGCACCTGCTGTCAGAGCAGCACCTGCTGTCAGAGCAGCACCTGCTGTCAGAGCAGCACCTGCTGTCAGAGCAGCACCTGCTGTCAGAGCAGCACCTGCTGTCAGAGCAGCACCTGCTGTCAGAGCAGCACCTGCTGTCAGAGCAGCACCTGCTGTCAGAGCAGCACCTGCTGTCAGAGCAGCACCTGCTGTCACAGCACCTGCTGTCAGAGCAGCACCTGCTGTCAGAGCAGCACCTGCTGTCAGAGCAGCACCTGCACCTGCTGTCAGAGCAGCACCTGCTGTCAGAGCAGCACCTGCTGTCAGAGCAGCACCTGCTGTCAGAGCAGCACCTCAGCACCTGCTGTCAGAGCAGCACCTGTTGTCAGAGCAGCACCTGCTGTCAGAGCAGCACCTGTTGTCAGAGCAGCACCTGCTGTCAGAGCAGCACCTGCTGTCAGAGCAGCACCTGCTGTCAGAGCAGCACCTGCTGTCAGAGCAGCACCTGCTGTCAGAGCAGCACCTGCTTGATGACAGGTGCTGCTCTGATAGATACTATCAGTGTATTTACACAGCTAATCATAATAAACATAATATACTGAATGAAAATACATTCCCTTATTATTACACTTGATATTTTCATTAATTTTACTTGATAAACATTTTAATAATATTTTTAAGTTTCGTTATTTATTATATGACGAATAGGGTAAATTTAATTTCCTTGGCAAATTATATTTATATATTTTTTTAAGTTTTCAAATATTTAATTAGCATTTCATAATTATCTATATTCTGTTAACGATATTTTTCTACAGTTATATTCTATAAGTTTATAAGTGTTGGTAAATTTTAGTGGAGCAAAATACCTGCTTGAGGGAGATATAAATGTTAGTGTAAGAGAGACTGTTGTTGAAGGTGCAGTGGGAAACATTGAAGTTCTTGTAGTAAACAACAGTGTGGAATCTTGAGCTGACGTCAGCAAGAGGAACGGAAATGTATTACGCAAAAACGGAACAGCAGCACACAAGAATACAATAAGTACGATATCATAAAAGAAAGGTACAGTAACATGCAAGAACAAGGTAGTAATAGAAAAGAATAGTAGATTAACGCACAAAAAGTCACTCCCAGTAGCATAGTAGTAACACTCAAGAGTACAACAATATAGTAACACTCAAGGAAAGTGCAGTTACACATAAGAAACATAAGGAACGTACAATAACTAGCAAAAGAACAGTTCAGCAATATACAAGTACCGCACAAGAACATACAAGAATAATACAGTAATATACGAGGACAGTGGAGCAACATTATAATACATAATAAGAGAGAGTTCCAGCAGCCAGGTTGTGGCATCAACACTTGAAATACTTTTTGTCAAGACGTCGAGTCTTCAAAATTGTCCTTAATTTCTTCCCAGAATTTTTATTTTTTTTTTTGTCTTTGTGACTGTGAATATTTTCTCGAGAATAGTGGAAAAAGACGTGAAGATAACAGACGTGAAAATAACAGACGTGAAGATAACAGACGTGAAGATAACAGACGTGAAGATAACAGATGTGAAGATAACAGACGTGAAGATAACAGACGTGAAGATAACAGATGTGAAGATAACAGACGTGAAGATAACAGACGTGAAGATAACAGACGTGAAGACATGAAAACTAGAAAGTGAGACTTTCTTAATTATTTCTGATTACTTCTTATCTTCCATAAGATAATTCATAAGTGTATTTCTTGCTGTATCTAAAGTAAGTTTTTGTCAATTGTCACTTTTTTATAAATTCCCATATATAATTAAGGATATCTATAAATAACAAAAAGGCACAATACTGTGACTGAAACGATACACAAATAACCCGCACATAGAAGAGAGGAGCTTACGACGACGTTTCGGCCCGACTTGGACCATTTACAAAGTCACACTAACGTTGTAAATGGTCCAAGCTGGACCGAAGCGTCGTCGTAGCTCCTCTCTTCTATGTGCGGGTTATTTGTGTAAGGATATCTATATACACTATACTATATACTACATATATACTAAACTATACTAAAGCAAGCATATACATTTACACTGTCAATCACATTTTTTTCAGAATTCTATTACTATATATACTTAACAATTTCCATATCTGCCCATCATTGCCTGTGCAATATAATTTAGTTCTAACATCCGTGTGAGACAGTGTAGATATGTGCATGGAAATGTGTGCACCTGAGTGCTATAAGAGTTACAATATAAGATAATGAACGTAAACGTGGGAATTAGAGTTTACAGGTATCGTAGAGTGTGACGAAAGTATTATGTATCTTGAAGTTTGTGTGTGTGTGTGTGTGTGTGTGTGTGTGTGTGTGTGTGTGTGTGTGTGTGTGTGTGTGTGTGTGTGTGTGTGTGTGTGTGTGTGCCTGTGTGTGCCTGTGTGTGCCTGTGTGTGCCTGTGTGTGTGGGGGGTTGTATGGTTTCTCTCAGGAAGATCAAGAAGTGAACGCCAGAAAAATAATAAAAACTGAGGCATATTTAACTGGTAAAGAATTATTTCTTGCAGTCTCTGCCTTTCACAAGATAACTTGCAAATATCTTCTTTGCTTTATCTTATACAAGTTTTTCATCGACTGTCAAGTCTTTACACTTCACATCTTTCTAAGAATAACTTGAAAATATTCTATAACAACATTTTTCTTACGTTTTATTGCCTATGCAATACAATTTAATTTTAAGAAAAGTGAGAGAAAAAGCAGAAATGCGTATGGGGATGTGTGTGTGTGTGTGTGTGTGTGTGTGTGTGTGTGTGTGTGTGTGTGTGTGTGTGTAGACCACATGCAAAGCTACATAAATATGCATATTTGTGGACATATGGACTAATTACAACACTTATATAGCTAAGTAAGTAAAAACGAAAGAAATTAACATAAACACGTTATGAAACATAAATACAAGTCCGAGATTTTACATCAGTAACCTCAGCTTGGTGGCCGAGTTGTGAGGCAGCTCAGTCTCGTCTGGCTGGTCTACTGTTCCAGGCTGTCTTGGTGGGTGTAATAACAGGACACAGATTTCTGTGTGTCCCCTCCTGTAATTCCACCCACCTGGACAGTCTCGGCAGTAGACCAGCAAGACAAGACCAAGTTACCATCCAACAAGGTCACTGGGGAGGGGCCAACACCTGCTGAACCTGGGGAAGTGAGGAAGGCAGTTCATCTGAGGGCCCGCAGATGGTCTTCTGGAGACATGGAACTAGCGGAAGCAAACACACACACACACACACACACACACACACACACACACACACACACACACACCACCACCACCACCACCACCACAACCACCACAACCAGTCCATGACCCTCACCACCAGTCCATCACCCTCACCACATGTCCATCACCCTCACTCCCAATTCATCACACTCACCACCAGTCCATCACCCTCACCACCAGTCCATCACTCACACCACTAGTCCATCACCCTCACCACCAGTCCATCACCAGCAAGGGAAGTGTGGAAGGGAGTTCATCTGAGGGGACACAGATGGACTTCTGGAAACACAGTCCTTCATCCTCCCCACCAGTCCACCACCAGTCCATCACCCTCACCGTCAGTCCATCACCCTCACGACCAGTCCATCACCCTCACCACCAGTCCATCACCCTCACCACCAGTCCATCACCAGCAAGGGAAGTGTGGAAGGGAGTTCATCTGAGGGGACACAGATGGACTTCTGGAAACACAGCCCTTCACCCTCCCCACCAGTCAATCACCCTCACCAACAGACCATCACCCTCACCACCAGCCCATCACCCTCACCACCAGACAATCACCCTCCTCACCAGTCCATCACTCTCACCACCAGTCCATCACCCTCACCACCAGACCATCACCCTCACCAGTCCATCACCCTCACCACCAGTCCATCACCAGCAAGGGAAGTGTGGAAGGGAGTTCATCTGAGGGGACACAGATGGACTTCTGAAAACACAGTCCTTCACCCTCCCCACCAGTCCATCACCCTCACCAACAGTCCATCACCCTCCCCACTAGTCGATCACCCTCACCGTCAGCCCATCACCCACACCACCAGTCCATCACCCTCCCCACTAGTCGATTACCCTCACCACCAGTCCATCACCCTCACCGTCAGTCCATCATCCAAACCACCAGTCCATCACCTTCACCAGTCAATCACCAGTCCATCACACTCACCATGAGTCCATCACCCTCATCACCAGACCATCACCCTCCCCACCAGTCCATCAAACTCACAACCAATCCATCACCCACACCACCAGTCCATCACCCACAATACCAGTCCATCACCCTCACCACCAGTCCATCACCCTCACCACCAGTCCATCACCCTCACCACCAGTCCTTCACCCTCCCCACCAGTCCATCACCCTCACCACCAGTCCATCACCCTCACCACAAGTCCATCACCCTCACCACCAGTCCATCACCCTCACCACCAGTCCATCACCCTCACCACCAGTCCATCACCCTCACCACCAGTCCATCACCAGCAAGGGAAGTGTGGAAGGGAGTTCATCTGAGGGGACACAGATGGACTTCTGGAAACACAGTCCTTCATCCTCCCCACCAGTCCACCACCAGTCCATCACCCTCACCGTCAGTCCATCACCCTCACGACCAGTCCATCACCCTCACCACCAGTCCATCACCCTCACCACCAGTCCATCACCAGCAAGGGAAGTGTGGAAGGGAGTTCATCTGAGGGGACACAGATGGACTTCTGGAAACACAGCCCTTCACCCTCCCCACCAGTCAATCACCCTCACCAACAGACCATCACCCTCACCACCAGCCCATCAACCTCACCACCAGTCCATCACCCTCACCACCAGACCATCACCCTCACCAGTCAATCACCCTCACCACCAGACCATCACCCTCACCAGTCCATCACCCTCACCACCAGTCCATCACCAGCAAGGGAAGTGTGGAAGGGAGTTCATCTGAGGGGACACAGATGGACTTCTGGAAACACAGTCCTTCACCCTCCCCACCAGTCCATCACCCTCACCACCAGACCATCACCCTCATCAGTCCTTCACCCTCCCTACCAGTCCATCACCAGCAAGGGAAGTGTGGAAGGGAGTTCATCTGAGGGGACACAGATGGACTTCTGGAAACACAGTCCTTCACCCTCCCCACCAGTCCATCACCCTCACCACCAGTCCATCACCCTCACCACCAGTCCATCACCCTCACCACCAGTCCATCACCCTCACCACCAGTCCATCACCCTCACCACTAGTCGATCACCCTCACCACCAGTCCATCACCCTCACCACCAGTCCATCACCCTCACCACCAGTCCATCACCCTCACCACCAGTCCATCACCCTCACCACCAGTCCATCACCCTCACCACCAGTCCATCACCCTCACCACCAGTCCATCACCCTCACCACCAGTCCATCACCCTCACCACCAGTCCATCACCCTCACCGTCAGTCCATCACCCTCACCACCAGTCCATCACCCACAATACCAGTCCATCACCCTCACCACCAGTCTATCATCCTCACCACCAGTCCATCACCCTCACCACCAGACCATCACCCTCACCACCAGTCCATCACCCTCACCACCAGTCCATCACCAGCAAGGGAAGTGTGGAAGGGAGCTCATCTGAGGGGACACAGATGGACACCCTCACACCAGTCCATCACCCTCACCACCAGTCCATCACCCTCACCACCAGTCCACCAGTCCATCACCCTCACCACCAGTCACCCTCACCACCAGTCCATCACCCTCCATCAGTCCATCACCCACCACCAGTCCATCACCCTCACCAACAGTCCCATCCCTCACCACCAGTCCATCACCCTCACATCACCAGTCCATCACCCTCACCAGTCCACCCTCACCAACAGTCACCCTCACCACCAGTCCATCACCCTCACCACCAGTACATCACCCTCACCACCAGTCCATCACCCTCACCACCAGTCCATCACCCTCAACACCAGTCCATCACCCTCACCACCAGTCCATCACACTCACCACCAGTCCATCACCCTCACCACCAGTCCATCACCCTCACCACCAGTCCATCACCCTCACCACCAGTCCATCACCCTCACCACCAGTCCATCACCCTCACCACCAGTCCATCACCCTCACCACCAGTCCATCACCAGCAAGGGAAGTGTGGAAGGGAGTTCATCTGAGGGGACACAGATGGACTTCTGGAAACACAGTCCTTCACCCTCCCCACCAGTCCATCACCCTCACCACCAGTCCATCACCCTCCCCACCATCACCCTCACCACCAGCATCACCCTCCCCACCAGTCCATCACCCTCCCCACTAGTCCATCACCCTCACCACCAGTCCATCACCCTCACCGTCAGTCCATCATCCAAACCACCAGTCCATCACCCTCACCAACAGTCCATCACCCTCCCCAGCAGTCCATCACCCTCACCAACAGTCCATCACCCTCCCCACTAGTCCATCAAACTGACAACCAATCCATCACCCACACCACCAGTCCATCACCCACAATACCAGTCCATCACCCTCACCACCAGTCCATCACCCTCACCACCAGTCCTTCACCCTCCCCACCAGTCCATCACCCTCACCACCAGTCCATCACCCTCACCACCAGTCCATCACCCAAGGGAAGTCATCCACCAGTCCTTCATCCCAGTCCATCACCCTCACCAGTCCATCACCCTCACCCTCACAACCAGTCCATCACCCTCACCACCAGTCCATCACCCTCAATACCAGTCCATCACCCTCCCCTCCAGTCCATCACCCTCACCACCAGTCCATCACCCTCACCACCAGTCCATCACCAGCAAGGGAAGTGTGGAAGGGAGTTCACCTGAGGGGACACAGATGGACTTCTGGAAACACAGTCCTTCACCCTCACCACCAGTCCATCACCCTCACCACATGTTCATTACCCTCACCACTACCAGTCCATCACCGTCACCACCAGTCCATAACCATCACCACAAGCCCATCACCCTCCCCACTAGTCGATCATCCTTACCACCAGTCCTTCACCCTCACCACCAGTCCATCACCCTCACCACCAGACCATCATCCACAATACCTATCCATCATCCTCACCACCAGTCCATCACCCTCACCACCAGACCATCACCCTCCCCACCAGTCCATCACCCTCACCACCAGCCCATCACCCTCACCACCAGTCCATCACCCTCACCACCAGTCCATCACCCTCACCACCAGTCCATCACCCTCACCACCAGTCCATCACCCTCACCACCAGTCCATCACCAGCAAGGGAAGTGTGGAAGGGAGCTCATCTGAGGGGACACAGATGGACTTCTGGAAACACAGTCCTTCACCCTCCCCACCAGTCCATCACCCTCACCACCAGACCATCACCCACAATACCTATCCATCATCCTCACCACCAGTCCTTCACCCTCACCACCAGTCCTTCACCCTCCCACCAGTCCATCACCCTCACCACCAGACCATCACCCTCCCCACCAGTCCATCCCCCTCACCACCAGTCCATCACCTTCACCACCAGTCCATCACCCTCACCACCAGTCCATCACCAGCAAGGGAAGTGTGGAAGGGAGCTCATCTGAGGGGACACAGATGGACTTCTGGAAACACAGTCCTTCACCCTCCCCACCAGTCCATCATCCTCGCTAACAGTCCATCACCCTCACCACCAGTCCATCACCCTCCCCACTAATCGATCACCCTCACCACCAGTCCATCACCTTCACCGTCAGTCCATCACCCACACCACCAGTCCATCACACTCACCATGAGTCCATCACCCTCATCACCAGACCATCACCCTCCCCACTAGTCCATCAAACTCACAACCAATCCATCACCCACACCACCAGTCCATCACCCACAATACCAGTCCATCACCCTCACCACCACTCCACCACCCTCACCACCAGTCCATCACCCTCACCACCAGATCATCACCCTCACCACCAGTACATCACCCTCACCACCAGTCCTTCACTCTCACCACAACACCATCACTAGCAAGGGAAGTGAGAAAGGGAGGTCATCTGAAGGGACACAGATGGACTTCCGGAAACACAGTCCTTCACCCTCCTCACCAGTCCATCATCCTCACCAACAGTCCATCACCCTCACCACCAGCACATCACCTCCACCACGAGTCCATCACCCTCCCTACTAGTCGATCACCCTCACCACCAGTCCATCACCCTCACCGTCAGTCCATCACCCTCACCACCAGTCCATCACCAACACTACCAGCCCATCACCCACACCACCAGCCCATCACCCACACCACCAGTCCATTACCCTCCTCACTAGTCGATCACCCACACCACCAGTCCATTACCCTCCCCACTAGTCGATCACCCACACCACCAGTCCATCACCCTCACCACGAGTCCATCACTCTCACCACCAGTCCATCTCTCTCACCACCAGTCCGTTATACTCACCGCCAGTCCATCACCCTCATCGAAAGTTCGCCACCATAATTATCCATCATCACCATCACCAACGCCTCACAACCAGTCCGCCACCCTTCATCACCATCAACGCATCACCGTCATGGAAGTGTATCGTGTGGCACAAGAATACTAGAGAAACATACGAACAAAAAAATGGGGAAGTTCGCTTTAAAAACGATTGAAATTTAGGTATGTACTTGCTTCACAAGTCACAGTTAGTAGCGGAGGAAGTCTGAGGACAAGATAAAGCAAGTAACTCACCTAGGTAAATGATAGGAAAGCCGAAGAAAATTTATCTTCCCAAATCTTGATATATTTTCGCCGCCACTCCCTCTTATGTCCATTTTGATTTTATTTCCATGTACTTTTAGTCCATCGTACACTGTTGCTTTTTCTTACCTTCCTCCCCATTCTATTTGTCTTCCTATTTCACCAACGAGAAATTAGATTTCATTGCCTCATTGCATTGATAGTCATTTTGGTCGTGTGGTAAGCCGGTAGAAGGTATCATGTGCTTTTGTGTGTATATGACGTGGTAGATGTGTTTGTCTGTTTACGTGGAATGATGTATGTGCTTGTGTGTTTACGTGGAATGGTGTATGTGTTTGTGTGTTTACGTGGAATGATGTTTGTGCTTGTGTGTTTACGTGGATTGATGTATGTGCTTGTGTGTTTACCTGGAATGATGTATGTGCTTGTGTGATTACGTGGAATGATGTATGTGCGGTGTGGGTTCCAAACTGGTGCCGCATACTCCAATATGGGCCTAACGTACACGGTGTACAGGGTCCTGAATGATTCCTTATTAAGATGTCGGAATGCTGTTCTGAGGTTTGCTAGGCGCCCATATGCTGCAGCAGTTATTTGGTTGATGTGCGCTTCAGGAGATGTGCCTGGTGTTATACTCACCCCAAGATCTTTTTCCTTGAGTGAGGTTTGTAGTCTCTGACCCCCTAGACTGTACTCCGTCTGCGGCCTTCTTTGCCCTTCCCCAATCTTCATGACTTTGCACTTGGTGGGATTGAACTCCAGGAGCCAATTGCTGGACCAGGTCTGCAGCCTGTCCAGATCCCTTTGTAGTTCTGCCTGGTCTTCGATCGAGTGAATTCTTCTCATCAACTTCACGTCATCTGCAAACAGGGACACCTCAGAGTCTGTTCCTTCCGTCATGTCGTTCACAAATACCAGAAACAGCACTGGTCCTAGGACTGACCCCTGTGGGACCCCGCTGGTCACAGGTGCCCACTCTGACACCTCGCCACGTACCATGACTCGCTGCTGTCTTCCTGACAAGTATTCCCTGATCCATTGTAGTGCCTTCCCTGTTATCCCTGCTTGGTCCTCCAGTTTTTGCACCAATCTCTTGTGTGGAACTGTGTCAAACGCCTTCTTGCAGTCCAAGAAAATGCAATCCACCCACCCCTCTCTCTCTTGTCTTACTGCTGTCACCATGTCATAGAACTCCAGTAGGTTTGTGACACAGGATTTCCCGTCCCTGAAACCATGTTGGCTGCTGTTGATGAGATCGTTCCTTTCTAGGTGTTCCACCACTCTTCTCCTGATAATCTTCTCCATGATTTTGCATACTATACATGTCAGTGACACTGGTCTGTAGTTTAATGCTTCATGTCTTGTGGTGGATTTGCCAATTTGCAGGACAGAGTAATTTTTCTCAAATTAATTTTTGTGTGTGTTCTGAGGATAATGTGTGTGTGTGTGTGTGTGTGTGTGTGTGTGTGTGTGTGTGTGTGTGTGTGTGTGTGTGCGTGCGTGTGTGTGTGTGTGTGTGTGTGTGTGTGTGTGTGTGCTGGTAAGCAGCACAATTAGTGAAACATAAGAACGAGTATAACAGGTTGATTCTTCTCCGCATAATCTAACAATCGTTTTATGTTGGCCATAAACAGTTTTCTTAAATAAACAGGTCACTATGTCATCTCAGATCTTGTCTATAAGAACTGATATTCCTCAGCTAAAACGTTATAGAAATCTATTGAAGAAACGTTTCCCAAAAATCGTAGTGGAAAACCGCTGGAGACAAGACGGTAGCAGCGACACCGTGAGATCAATCTTCAGAACTGTGCAGCTTCCCACCTCCACCTCACACTATTTTATACTTCTTATTATATTTTTCTAGAATTTATTTTTTTTTCACTTGTGTTTTACGCCGTTTGAATCTTTTTTTTTTTTCTTTTTACTTCAACTTTTATATTATTTTGCTTATAATTCGAAAATGCCTCATTTAATCGCCGTCAAATTTTCAAGGCTTGTTAACGGTAACGGGGACAAAATTCTTTGAACAATGACCACCTGAACTGTTTCCCAACATCGTGAAATATCTCAGATAACCACCAAAACTCTCGGTGGCGGAGTTTCAGGATTTTGAAAAAGTTGCCACAAAAATTCTACAACAGCAGAGAGTGAAATAATGTGATTTGTTTATTCATGCTAAATCAGGTTGTTTTTTAAGTTTACTTGTGAACAACTTCAATATTTATAGACTGATGCATCTTAGGCAGAATAACTTAATTGATCAGCTTCTTGAAGATGTATTATATAAAAGATAACCATTAATCTCAACAACCATGAATTTGAAAATTTCCTGAAATATTCCAAACTTGGAATCGTTGGAACGAGATCAGTTAGTAAATATATATGTGGTGCCGAATAGGTAAAGCTGGTTAATTAGCAAGAACTCGTTGATAAATTAGACACATGTCCAACTCTTGGGTGTCTTTATTGAGGAAATGTTTCGCCACACAGTGGCTTCATCAGTCCATAGAAAGGAGAATCGTGAAGAACAAGAGAAGAATGAGGTAATCAGTCCCTCAACCTTGAGTTGATGTGGTCAGTCCATCAATCTTGAAAAGAATACAGCATATTCTTCTCCTGTTCTTCACGATTCTCCTTTGTATGGACTGATGAAGCTACTGTGTGGCGAAACATTTCCTCAATAACGATACCCGAGAGTTGCACATGTGTCTAATTTATCAACGTGTCGGTTCACTGAACCATTCGTCTAGCAAGAACTCATTTAAAATTAAGTCCTTTCTGAAATTTTCTCTTATACGTTTAAATGTATATATTTTTTTTCATTTGTGTTAATGTAAAAATTAATAATTTTTTCCAAAAGAATCTTAGAAAACCTTATTATAACAAGTACAATTTAATTTAGCCTAATCCAACTAAATATATTTTAGATAAGTTTAGAATAATTTAATGATAAACAGTCACAATGAAATATTTTTTTTTCGTTAAGTTCAGAATGATTTTTGCGAAATTTTGCATACACATGTTTTTCGCTTGCCTTATTCGGCAAGAATAGCGCTGCTATTTAAGCCAAAATCGCAAGTTATATATATATATATATATATATATATATATATATATATATATATATATATATATATATATATATATATATATATATATATGTCGTGCCGAATATGTAAAACTGGTCAATTAGCAAGAACTCATTTAAAATTAAGTCCTTTCTGAAATTTTCTCTTATACGTTTAAAGATATATTTTTTTCATTAATGTTAATGTAAAAAATTTTAATTTTGCTCCAAAAGAATCTTAGAAAACTTACCTAACCTTATTATAACAAGAGCAATTTATTTTAGCCTAACCCAACTAAATATATTTTAGATTTGTTTACAGTAATTTAATACTAAACAAACACAGTGAAATATATTTTTTTCGTTAGGTTCAGAATGATTTTGGCGAAACTATTGCATACACAAATTTTCGCTTGTCCTATATGGCAAGATGAACGTTGCTATTTAAGCCAAGATCGCAAGTTCTGCCTATTCGGCACGACATATATATATATATATATATATATATATATATATATATATATATATATATATATATATATATATATATATATATATATATATATATATACAGATATTTTCAACAAGTTGGTCGTCTCCCACCGAGGCAGGGTGACCCAAAAAAGAAAGAAAATCCCCAAAAAGAAAATACTTTCATCATCATTCAACACTTTCACCACACTCACACATTATCACTGCTTTTGCAGAGGTGCTCAGAATACAACAGTTTAGAAGCATATACGTATAAAGATACACAACATATCCCTCCAAACTGCCAATATCCCAAACCCCTCCTTTAAAGTGCAGGCATTGTACTTCCCATTTCCAGGACTCAAGTCCGACTATATGAAAATAACCGGTTTCCCTGAATCCCTTCACTAAATATTACCCTGCTCACACTCCAACAGATCGTCAGGTCCCAAGTATCATTCGTCTCCATTCACTCCTATCTAACACGCTCATGCACGCTTGCTGGAAGTCCAAGCCCCTCGCCCACAAAACCTCCTTTACCCCCTCTTTCCAACCCTTTCGAGGACGACCCCTACCCCTCTTTCCTTCCCTTATAGATTTATATGCTTTCCATGTCATTCTACTTTGATCCATTCTCTCTAAATGACCAAACCACCTCAACAACCCCTCTTCTGCCCTCTGACTAATGCTTTTATTAACTCCACACCTTCTCCTAATTTCCACACTCCGAATTTTCTGCATAATATTTACACCACACATTGCCCTTAGACAGGACATCTCCACTGCCTCCAACCGTCTCCTCGCTGCTGCATTTACCACCCAAGCTTCACATCCATATAAGAGTGTTGGTACTACTATACTTTCATACATTCCCTTCTTTGCCTCCATAGATAACGTTTTTTGACTCCACATATACCTCAACGCACCACTCACCTTTTTTTCCTCATCAATTCTATGATTAACTTCATCCTTCATAAATCCATCCGCCGACACGTCAACTCCCAAGTATCTGAAAACATTCACTTCTTCCATACTCCTCCTCCCCAATTTGATATCCAATTTTTCTTTATCTAAATCATTTGATACCCTCATCACCTTACTCTTTTCTATGTTCACTTTCAACTTTCTACCTTTACACACATTCTCAAACTCATCCACTAACCTTTGCAATTTTTCTTTAGAATCTCCCATAAGCACAGTATCATCAGCAAAATGCAACTGTGTCAATTCCCATTTTGAATTTGATTAATTTAATCCCATAATTATATATATATATATATATATATATAATATATATATATATATATATATATATATATATATATATATATATATATATATATATATATATATATATATATATATATATATATATATATATATATATATATATATATATATATATACATACATCTAGGTTTTTCTTCTTTTTCTAAATAGCTCTTGTTCTTCTTTATTTCTTCTATTGTCCATAGGGAAGTGGAAAAGAATCTTTCCTCCGTAAGCCATGCGTGTCGTATGAGGCGACTGAAATGCCGGGAGCAATGGGCTAGTAACCCCTTCTCCTGTAAACACTTACTAAAAAAGAGAAGAAGAAAAACTTTATAAAACTGGGATGCTTAAATGTGCGTGGATGTAGTGCGGATGACAAGAAACAGATGATTGCTGATGTTATGAATGAAAAGAAGTTGGATGTCCTGGCCCTAAGCGAAACAAAGCTGATGGGGGTAGGGGAGTTTCAGTGGGGGGAAATAAATGGGATTAAATCTGGAGTATCTGAGAGAGTTAGAGCAAAGGAAGGGGTAGCAGTAATGTTAAATGATCAGTTATGGAAGGAGAAAAGAGAATATGAATGTGTAAATTCAAGAATTATGTGGATTAAAGTAAAGGTTGGATGCGAGAAGTGGGTCATAATAAGCGTGTATGCACCTGGAGAAGAGAGGAATGCAGAGGAGAGAGAGAGATTTTGGGAGATGTTAAGTGAATGTATAGGAGCCTTTGAACCAAGTGAGAGAGTAATTGTGGTAGGGGACCTGAATGCTAAAGTAGGAGAAACTTTTAGAGAGGGTGTGGTAGGTAAGTTTGGGGTGCCAGGTGTAAATGATAATGGGAGCCCTTTGATTGAACTTTGTATAGAAAGGGGTTTAGTTATAGGTAATACATATTTTAAGAAAAAGAGGATAAATAAGTATACAAGATATGATGTAGGGCGAAATGACAGTAGTTTGTTGGATTATGTATTGGTAGATAAAAGACTGTTGAGTAGACTTCAGGATGTACATGTTTATAGAGGGGCCACAGATATATCAGATCACTTTCTAGTTGTAGCTACACTGAGAGTGAAAGGTAGATGGGATACAAGGAGAATAGAAGCATCAGGGAAGAGAGAGGTGAAGGTTTATAAACTAAAAGAGGAGGCAGTTAGGGTAAGATATAAACAGCTATTGGAGGATAGATGGGCTAATGAGAGCATAGGCAATGGGGTCGAAGAGGTATGGGGTAGGTTTAAAAATGTAGTGTTAGAGTGTTCAGCAGAAGTTTGTGGTTACAGGAAAGTGGGTGCGGGAGGGAAGAGGAGCGATTGGTGGAATGATGATGTAAAGAGAGTAGTAAGGGAGAAAAAGTTAGCATATGAGAAGTTTTTACAAAGTAGAAGTGATGCAAGGAGGGAAGAGTATATGGAGAAAAAGAGAGAGGTTAAGAGAGTGGTGAAGCAATGTAAAAAGAGAGCAAATGAGAGAGTGGGTGAGATGTTATCAACAAATTTTGTTGAAAATAAGAAAAAGTTTTGGAGTGAGATTAACAAGTTAAGAAAGCCTAGAGAACAAATGGATTTGTCAGTTAAAAATAGGAGAGGAGAGTTATTAAATGGAGAGTTAGAGGTATTGGGAAGATGGAGGGAATATTTTGAGGAATTGTTAAATGTTGATGAAGATAGGGAAGCTGTGATTTCGTGTATAGGACAAGGAGGAATAACATCTTGTAGGAGTGAGGAAGAGCCAGTTGTGAGTGTGGGGGAAGTTCGTGAGGCAGTAGGTAAAATGAAAGGGGGTAAGGCAGCCGGGATTGATGGGATAAAGATAGAAATGTTAAAAGCAGGTGGGGATATAGTTTTGGAGTGGTTGGTGCAATTATTTAATAAATGTATGGAAGAGGGTAAGGTACCTAGGGATTGGCAGAGAGCATGCATAGTTCCTTTGTATAAAGGCAAAGGGGATAAAAGAGAGTGCAAAAATTATAGGGGGATAAGTCTGCTGAGTATACCTGGTAAAGTGTATGGTAGAGTTATTATTGAAAGAATTAAGAGTAAGACGGAGAATAGGATAGCAGATGAACAAGGAGGCTTTAGGAAAGGTAGGGGGTGTGTGGACCAGGTGTTTACAGTGAAACATATAAGTGAACAGTATTTAGATAAGGCTAAAGAGGTCTTTGTGGCATTTATGGATTTGGAAAAGGCGTATGACAGGGTGGATAGGGGGGCAATGTGGCAGATGTTGCAAGTGTATGGTGTAGGAGGTAGGTTACTGAAAGCAGTGAAGAGTTTTTACGAGGATAGTGAGGCTCAAGTTAGAGTATGTAGGAAAGAGGGAAATTATTTCCCAGTAAAAGTAGGCCTTAGACAAGGATGTGTGATGTCACCGTGGTTGTTTAATATATTTATAGATGGGGTTGTAAGAGAAGTAAATGCGAGGGTCTTGACAAGAGGCGTGGAGTTAAAAGATAAAGAATCACACACAAAGTGGGAGTTGTCACAGCTGCTCTTTGCTGATGACACTGTGCTCTTGGGAGATTCTGAAGAGAAGTTGCAGAGATTGGTGGATGAATTTGGTAGGGTGTGCAAAAGAAGAAAATTAAAGGTGAATACAGGAAAGAGTAAGGTTATGAGGATAACAAAAAGATTAGGTGATGAAAGATTGAATATCAGATTGGAGGGAGAGAGTATGGAGGAGGTGAATGTATTCAGATATTTGGGAGTGGACGTGTCAGCGGATGGGTCTATGAAAGATGAGGTGAATCATAGAATTGATGAGGGAAAAAGAGTGAGTGGTGCACTTAGGAGTCTGTGGAGACAAAGAACTTTGTCCTTGGAGGCAAAGAGGGGAATGTATGAGAGTATAGTTTTACCAACGCTCTTATATGGGTGTGAAGCATGGGTGATGAATGTTGCAGCGAGGAGAAGGCTGGAGGCAGTGGAGATGTCATGTCTGAGGGCAATGTGTGGTGTGAATATAATGCAGAGAATTCGTAGTTTGGAAGTTAGGAGGAGGTGCGGGATTACCAAAACTGTTGTCCAGAGGGCTGAGGAAGGGTTGTTGAGGTGGTTCGGACATGTAGAGAGAATGGAGCGAAACAGAATGACTTCAAGAGTGTATCAGTCTGTAGTGGAAGGAAGGCGGGGTAGGGGTCGGCCTAGGAAAGGTTGGAGAGAGGGGGTAAAGGAGGTTTTGTGTGCGAGGGGCTTGGACTTCCAGCAGGTATGCGTGAGCGTGTTTGATAGGAGTGAATGGAGACAAATGGTTTTTAATACTTGACGTGCTGTTGGAGTGTGAGCAAAGTAACATTTATGAAGGGATTCAGGGAAACCGGCAGGCCGGACTTGAGTCCTGGAGATGGGAAGTACAGTGCCTGCACTCTGAAGGAGGGGTGTTAATGTTGCAGTTTAAAAACTGTAGTGTAAAGCACCCTTCTGGCAAGACAGTGATGGAGTGAATGATGGTGAAAGTTTTTCTTTTTCGGGCCACCCTGCCTTGGTGGGAATCGGCCAGTGTGATAATAATAAATAAATATATTTCAACACACCGGCCGTATCCCACGGAGGCGGGGTGGCCCGAAAGGAGAGACGAAAGTTTCTTCTTTTACATTTAGTAATATATACAGGAGAAGGGGTTACTAGCCCCTTGTTCCCGGCATTTTAGTCGCCTCTTACAACACGCATGGCTTACGGAGGAAGAATTCTGTTCCACTTCCCCATGGAGATAAGAGGAAATAAACAAGAACAAGAACTAGAAAGAAAATAGCAGAAAACCCAGAGGGGTGTGTACATATATGCTTGTACATGTGCAGTGTGACCTAAGTGTAAGTAGCAGTAGCAAGACGAACCTGAAATCTTGCATGTTTATGAGACAGGAAAAAGGACACCAGCAATCCTACCATCATGTAAAACAATTACAGGCTTTCGTTTTTCACTCACTTGGCAGGACAGTAGTACCTCCCTGGGCAGTTGCTGTCTACCAACCTACTACCTATATATATATATATATATATATATATATATATATATATATATATATATATATATATATATATATATATATATATATATATATATATATATATATATATATATATATATATATATATATATATATATATATATATATATATATATATATATATATATATATATATATATATATATATATATATATATATATATATATATATGGACTATCATGTTGGATCCCGGGGAAGGAACAACAACCCATTATCAACATGTCTTGTCAATATCAGTCAAGAGCTAATTTTATTTATACTAATTTGCAATTAACTTACCTGGCCTCAAATTATGGAAATATTAGGCATATATTTATGTAGTTAACCATAATAATATGAAATGAATCATAAATCTCATCACGAGGAACATCTTCACAGATATTCCTTATCATGTAAAAATGAAGATTTAACGTAAAAATATATCCTAATGATTATTGATGGTTCATTTTATTATCATAACTACTGATGATACTTTGTATTCCTGTTGTCATAATTATTGATGACACTTTGCATTCTTATCATAATTATTGAAGATTGTATTCTTATCATAATTATTGATAGTGCTTTGTAATTTTATTATCATAATTATTTGAGGTAAGATCTTGGTGGTGGAGTTGCTGCCACACCTCAGATACTCTGGCAATGTTTTCTGCTCAGCTTCACTAACAATAGACTGTTATCTCAAAATAATTATAGTTTGTTAATGTCTTCCCTGCTGTTTTATGTACTGGTATGTGTGAACGTAAGTGAATGTGACAGTATTAATGTTGATTTCTGTGGTCTGGTCTGGGAAACTAAAGCAAGGATCTCCGTATTCACTAACAATAGACCGATATCTCAAAATGATTATAGTTTGTGTCAGGATCGATCATAACAATCTTACACCTTCGTAAGGCTGTAATGATAGAAGTGAGTGGATAAATGGAATGTTATAGTTAATATAAACTGCAATCTACTTAGAATGATGCTACATTAAACACAACATAGTTTATCACACCGTTCATGGTGTTAAATATCGAAAAGTATGTCATCTGATTGATGAATTCTGGTGATCTTGCTTCAGTTTCCCAGATCAGACCACAGAAATAAACATTTGAGGTGTTATGTTCACTTACCTTCACACATAACAGTACATAAAACAGTATGGGAGACATTAACAGGCTGCATTAACAAGAACGCCACATATTTTTATTATCTAGTGATTTTTATAAAATAGTGTAATTAAGGACAGAAACGGTGTGGAACAGGATCCTCCAAGAGAAACCACAGTTGAATGATTTGGCAGAATACAAGAGGGTGATCCTAGACTGAGACAGATCGCAAACAGAGCGACAGCAGCTGAGGGAGAGGACACAAAAGCTAAAGGAGCTAGGATGAGAGAGAAGGACAGAATCAGCAGAGAACAACCAGAGCAGGGCAGAGCAACAAGAGCAAGTACACACAGAACCATCCCCAGAAACCCACAATCATTAATGCTATCCTAACACAATCCACACACACAGCTCCCACCCAACACTTAGCTATAGCATCCCATAGTACACTGCCAGATCCCCCACCCTCACAGACCCCCCAAAATACAGTGTTAGAGAGGAAACTGAAGGTATGGTACACAAACGCTGATGGAATAACAAATAAGTGGGAGGAGTGGCACGAAAGAGTCAAAGAGGCATCACCGGACATGATATCTCTCACAGAAACCAAGCTCACAGGTATGATAACAGATGCCATCTTTTCCAATGGGATATCAGATCCCGAGGAAAGACAGAGGGAACAGACGGGGTAGAGGAGTGGCACTGCTGATCAAAAACCAATGGGATTTTGATGAGCTGGAGAGAGGAGACAGTGGAAAAGCTACGGATTACATAGTAGGAACGCTTCAGTCTGGAGGCCAAGGCAAGAGTATGACGAGAGCAATAGAGCGATGGTTGACACACTGGCTGCAGTGGCCAGAAAGGCTCATGCATGCAGGGCAAAGCTCCTGATCATGGGTGACTTTAACCACAAGGAGATCGATTGGGAGAACTTGGAGCCACATGGGGGCCAAGATATATGGAGGGCTAAGATGATCGAGGTGGTACTGGAAAACTTCATGTACCAACACGTAAGGGACACTACAAGAGAGAGAGGAGAGGATGAACCAGCAAGACTGGACCTAGTATTCACCTTGAATAGTGCAGATATTGAGGTCATCACATTTGAAAGACCCCTTGGGGCCAGCGATCATGTGGTTTTAAGCTTCGAATACACAGTAGATGTACAAATGGAGGGGGAAGCAGGAAGGCCAGGACGAATGAAGCCAAATTACAAGAAAGGGGACTACACGGGAATGAGGAACTTCCTGAACAGGGTTCAATGGGACAGAGAACTGGCAGGGAAGCCAGTTAATGAGATGATAGAATATGTAGCAAGGAGGCTGAGGAGAGGTTTGTACCCAAGGGTAACAGGAATAGTGAAAAAGCCAGGATGAGCCCATGGTTCATCCAAAGGTGCAGTGAGGCAAAAACCAAGTGTGCTAATGAATGGAAGAAACATAGAAGGCAAAGGACCCAGGAGAATAAGGAGAGCAGTCGTAGAGCCAGAAATAAATATGCACAGATAAGAAGGGAGGCCCAACAACAATATGAAAACGACATAGCAGCGAAAACCAAATCTGACCCGAAGCTGTTATACATCCACATCAGGAGGAAAACAACAGTCAAGAACCAGGTAATCAGGCTAAGAAAGGAAGGAGGAGAGACAACAAGAAATGACCGTGAAGTATGTGAGGAACTCAACAAGAGATTCAAAGAAGTGTTCACAGAGGAGACAGAAGGGGCTCCAGAAAGACGGAGTGGTGGGGCACACCCCCAAGTGCTGGACACAGTACACACAACCGAGGAAGAAGTGAAGAGGCTTCTGAGTGAGCTAGATACTTCAAAGGCAATGGGGCCGGATAACATCTCTCCATGGGTGCTGAGAGAGGGAGCAGAGGCGCTATGTGTACCCCTAATAACAATATTCAATACATCTATCGAAACAGGGAGATTACCTGAGGCATGGAAGACATCAAATGTGGTCCCAATTTTTAAAAAAGGAGACAGACATGAAGCACTAAACTACAGACCAGTGTCACTCACATGTATAGTATGCAAAGTCATGGAGAAGATTATCAGGAGAAGATTGGTGGAACACCTAACACATCCCGCCTCTTGTAGGGTAGATGTCCTGATACACAGTCTGGTACACATGTCCTGGTACACAGTCTGGTACACATGTCCTGGTACACAGTCTGGTACACATGTCCTGGTACACAGTCTGGTACACATGTCTTGGTACACAATCTGTCACATGTGGTACACAGTCTGGTACACAGTCTGGTACACATGTCCTGGTACACAGTCTAGTACACATGTCCTGGTACACAGTCTGGTACACATGTCCTGGTACACAATCTGGTACACAGTCTGGTACACAGTCTGGTTCACATGTCCTGGTACACAGTCTGGTACACATGTCCTGGTACACAGTCTGGTACACATGTCCTGGTACACAGTCTGGTACACATGTCCTGGTACACAGTCTGGTACACATGTCCTGGTACACAGTCTGGTACACATGTCCTGGTACACAGTCTGGTACACATGTCCTGGTACACAGTCTGGTACACAGTCTGTCACATGTGGTACACAGTCTGGTACACATGTCCTGGTACACAGTCTGGTACACAGTCACAGTGGTACACATGTCTGGTACACAGTCACAGTGGTACACAGTCTGGTACACAGTCTGGTACACAGTCTGGTACACATGTCCTGGTACACAGTCTGGTACACATGTCCTGGTACACAGTCTGGTACACATGTCCTGGTACACAGTCTGGTACACATCTGGTACACAGTCTGGTACACAGTCTGGTACACAGTCTGGTACACAGTACACATCTGGTACACAGTCTGGTACACAGTCTGGTACACATGTCCTGGTACACAGTCTGGTACACATGTCCTGGTACACAGTCTGGTACACAGTCTGGTACACAGTCTGGTACACAGTCAGGTACACAGTATGGTACACAGTCTGGTACACAGTCTGGTACACAGTCTGGTACACAGTCTGGTACACAGTCTGGTACACAGTCTGGTACACAGTCTGGTACACAGTCTGGTACACAGTCTGGTACACAGTCTGGTACACAGTCTGGTACACAGTCTGGTACACATGTCCTGGTACACAGTCTGGTACACATGTCCTGGTACACAGTCTGGTACACATGTCCTGGTACACAGTCTGGTACACATGTCCTGGTACACAGTCTGGTACACATGTCCTGGTACACAGTCTGGTACACATGTCCTGGTACACAGTCTGGTACACAGTCTGGTACACAGTCTGGTACACAGTCTGGTACACATGTCCTGGTACACATGTCCTGGTACACATGTCCTGGTACACAGTCTGGTACACAGTCTGGTACACAGTCTGGTACACATGTCCTGGTACACAGTCTGGTACACAGTCTGGTACACAGTCTGGTACACAGTCTGGTACACAGTCTGGTACACAGTCTGGTACACATGTCCTGGTACACAGTCTGGTACACATGTCCTGGTACACAGTCTGGTACACATGTCCTGGTACACAGTCTGGTACACATGTCCTGGTACACAGTCTGGTACACAGTCTGGTACACAGTCTGGTACACATGTCCTGGTACACAGTCTGGTACACATGTCCTGGTACACAGTCTGGTACACATGTCCTGGTACACAGTCTGGTACACAGTCTGGTACACAGTCTGGTACACAGTCTGGTACACAGTCTGGTACACATGTCCTGGTACACAGTCTGGTACACAGTCTGGTACACATGTCCTGGTACACAGTCTGGTACACAGTCTGGTACACAGTCTGGTACACAGTCTGGTACACATGTCCTGGTACACAGTCTGGTACACAGTCTGGTACACAGTCTGGTACACAGTCTGGTACACAGTCTGGTACACAGTCTGGTACACAGTCTGGTACACAGTCTGGTACACAGTCTGGTACACAGTCTGGTACACAGTCTGGTACACAGTCTGGTACACAGTCTGGTACACAGTCTGGTACACAGTCTGGTACACAGTCTGGTACACAGTCTGGTACACAGTCTGGTACACAGTCTGGTACACAGTCTGGTACACAGTCTGGTACACAGTCTGGTACACAGTCTGGTACACAGTCTGGTACACAGTCTGGTACACAGTCTGGTACACAGTCTGGTACACAGTCTGGTACACAGTCTGGTACACATGTCCTGGTACACAGTCTGGTACACAGTCTGGTACACAGTCTGGTACACAGTCTGGTACACAGTCTGGTACACAGTCTGGTACACACAGTCTGGTACACAGTCTGGTACACAGTTTGGTACACAGTCTGGTACACAGTCTGGTACAAAGTATGATACACAGTCTGGTACACAGTCTGGTACACAGTCTGGTACACAGTCTGGTACACAGTCTGGTACACAGTCTGGTACACAGTCTGGTACACATTCTTGTACACAGTCTGGTACACAGTCTGGTACACAGTCTGGTACACAGTCTGGTACACAGTCTGGTACACAGTCTGGTACACAGTCTGGTACACAGTCTGGTACACAGTCTGGTACACAGTCTGGTACACAGTCTGGTACACAGTCTGGTACACAGTCTGGTACACAGTCTGGTACACAGTCTGGTACACAGTCTGGTACACAGTCTGGTACACAGTCTGGTACACAGTCTGGTACACAGTCTGGTACACAGTCTGGTACACAGTCTGGTACACAGTCTGGTACACAGTCTGGTACACAGTACACAGTGGTACACAGTCTGGTACACAGTCTGTCTGGTACACAGTCTGGTACACAGTCTGGTACACATCCTGGTACACAGTCTGGTACACAGTCTGGTACACAGTCTGGTACACAGTCTGGTACACAGTCTGGTACACAGTCTGGTACACAGTCTGGTACACAGTCTGGTACACAGTCTGGTACACAGTCTGGTACACAGTCTGGTACACAGTCTGGTACACAGTCTGGTACACAGTCTGGTACACAGTCTGGTACACAGTCTGGTACACAGTCTGGTACACAGTCTGGTACACAGTCTGGTACACAGTCTGGTACACAGTCTGGTACACAGTCTGGTACACAGTCTGCTACACACAGTCTGGTACACACAGTCTGGTACACACTCGGGTACACTGTCTTGTACACAGTCTGGTACACAGTCTGGTACACAGTCTGGTACACAGTCTGGTACACAGTCTGGTACACAGTCTGGTACACAGTCTGGTACACAGTCTGGTACACAGTCTGGTACACAGTCTGGTACACAGTCTGGTACACAGTCTGGTACACAGTCTGGTACACAGTCTGGTACACAGTCTGGTACACAGTCTGGTGCACAGTCTGGTACACAGTCTGGTACACAGTCTGGTACACAGTCTGGTACACAGTCTGGTACACAGTCTGGTACACAGTCTGGTACACAGTCTGGTACACAGTCTGGTACACAGTCTGGTACAAAGTCTGGTACACAGTCTGGTACACAGTCTGGTACACAGTCTGGTACACAGTCTGGTACACAGTCTGGTACACAGTCTGGTACACAGTCTGGTACACAGTCTGGTACACAGTCTGGTACACAGTCTGGTACACAGTCTGGTACACAGTCTGGTACACAGTCTGGTACACAGTCTGGTACACAGTCTGGTACACAGTCTGGTACACAGTCTGGTACACAGTCTGGTACACAGTCTGGTACACAGTCTGGTACACAGTCTGGTACACAGTCTGGTACACAGTCTGGTACACAGTCTGGTACACAGTCTGGTACACAGTCTGGTACACAGTCTGGTACACAGTACACAGTCTGGTACACAGACTGGTACACAGTCTGGTACACAGTCTGGTACACAGTCTGGTACACAGTCTGGTACACAGTCTGGTACACAGTCTGGTACACAGTCTGGTACACAGTCTGGTACACAGTCTGGTACACAGTCTGGTACACAGTCTGGTACACAGTCTGGTACACAGTCTGGTACACAGTCTGGTACACAGTCTGGTACACAGTCTGGTACACAGTCTGGTGCACAGTCTGGTACACAGTCTGGTACACAGTCTGGTACACAGTCTGGTACACAGTCTGGTACACAGTCTGGTACACAGTCTGGTACACAGTCTGGTACACAGTCTGGTACACAGTCTGGTACACAGTCTGGTACACAGTCTGGTACACAGTCTGGTACACAGTCTGGTACACAGTCTGGTACACAGTCTGGTACACAGTCTGGTACACAGTCTGGTACACAGTCTGGTACACAGTCTGGTACACAGTCTGGTACACAGTCTGGTACACAGTCTGGTACACAGTCTGGTACACAGTCTGGTACACAGTCTGGTACACAGTCTGGTACACAGTCTGGTACACAGTCTGGTACACAGTCTGGTACACAGTGGTACACAGTCTGGTACACAGTCTGGTACACAGTCTGGTACACAGTCTGGTACACAGTCTGGTACACAGTCTGGTACACAGTCTGGTACACAGTCTGGTACACAGTCTGGTACACAGTCTGGTACACAGTCTGGTACACAGTCTGGTACACAGTCTGGTACACAGTCTGGTACACAGTCTGGTACACAGTCTGGTACACAGTCTGGTACACAGTCTGGTACACAGTCTGGTACACAGTCTGGTACACAGTCTGGTACACAGTCTGGTACACAGTCTGGTACACAGTCTGGTACACATGACATGGTACACAGTCTGGTACACAGTCTGGTACACAGTCTGGTACACAGTCTGGTACACAGTCTGGTACACAGTCTGGTACAGAGTCTGGTACACAGTCTGTCTGGTACACAGTCTGGTACACAGTCTGGTACACAGTCTGGTACACAGTCTGGTACACAGTCTGGTACACAGTCTGGTACACAGTCTGGTACACAGTCTGGTACACAGTCTGGTACACAGTCTGGTACACAGTCTGGTACACAGTCTGGTACACAGTCTGGTACACAGTCTGGTACACAGTCTGTTACACAGTCTGGTACACAGTCTGGTACACAGTCTGGTACACAGTCTGGTACACAGTCTGGTACACAGTCTGGTACACAGTCTGGTACACAGTCTGGTACACAGTCTGGTACACAGTCTGGTACACAGTCTGGTACACAGTCTGGTACACAGCGTGGTACACAGTCTGGTACACAGTCTGGTACACAGTCTGGTACACAGTCTGGTACACAGTCTGGTACACAGTCTGGTACACAGTCTGGTACACAGTCTGGTACACAGTCTGGTACACAGTCTGGTACACAGTCTGGTACACAGTCTGGTACACAGTCTGGTACACAGTCTGGTACACAGTCTGGTACACAGTCTGGTACACAGTCTGGTACACAGTCTGGTACACAGTCTGGTACACAGTCTGGTACACAGTCTGGTACACAGTCTGGTACACAGTCTGGTACACAGTCTGGTACACAGTCTGGTACACAGTCTGGTACACAGTCTGGTACACAGTCTGGTACACAGTCTGGTACACAGTCTGGTACACAGTCTGGTACACAGTCTGGTACACAGTCTGGTACACAGTCTGGTACACAGTCTGGTACACAGTCTGGTACACAGTCTGGTACACAGTCTGGTACACAGTCTGGTACACAGTCTGGTACACAGTCTGGTACACAGTCTGGTACACAGTCTGGTACACAGTCACAGTCTGGTGGTACACAGTCTGGTACACACACAGTCTGGTACACAGTCTGGTACACAGTCTGGTACACAGTCTGGTACACAGTCTGGTACACAGTCTGGTACACAGTGGTACACAGTCTGGTACACAGTCTGGTACACAGTCTGGTACACAGTCTGGTACACAGTCTGGTACACAGTCTGGTACACAGTCTGGTACACAGTCTGGTACACAGTCACAGTGGTACACAGTCTGGTACACAGTCTGGTACACAGTCTGGTACACAGTCTGGTACACAGTCTGGTACACAGTCTGGTACACAGTCTGGTACACAGTACACAGTGGTACACAGTCTGGTACACAGTCTGGTACACAGTCTGGTACACAGTCTGGTACACAGTCTGGTACACAGTCTGGTACACAGTCTGGTACACAGTCTGGTACACAGTCTGGTACACAGTCTGGTACACAGTCTGGTACACAGTCTGGTACACAGTCTGGTACACAGGTCCTGGTACACAGTCTGGTACACAGTCTGGTACACAGTCTGGTACACAGTCTGGTACACAGTCTGGTACACAGTCTGGTACACAGTCTGGTACACAGTCTGGTACACAGTCTGGAACACAGTCTGGTACACAGTCTGGTACACAGTCTGGTACACAGTCTGGTACACAGTGGTACACAGTCTGGTACACAGTCTGGTACACAGTGGTACTCAGTCTGGTACACAGTCTGGTACTCAGTCTGGTACACAGTCTGGTACACAGTCTTGTACACAGTCTGGTACACAATCTGGTACACAGTCTGGTACACAGTGGTACTGGTACACAGTCTGGTACACAGTCACAGTGGTAGACAGTCTGGTACACAGTCTGGTACACAGTCTGGTACACAGTCTGGTACACAGTCTGGTACACAGTCTGGTACACAGTCTGGTACACAGTCAGTGGTACACAGTCTGGTACACACTCTGGTACACAGTCTGGTACACAGTCTGGTACACAGTCTGGTACACAGTCTGGTACACAGTCTGGTACACAGTCTGGTACACAGTCTGGTACACAGTCTGGTACACAGTCTGGTACACAGTCTGGTACACAGTCTGGTACACAGTCTGGTACAAAGTCTGGTACACAGTCTGGTACACAGTGGTACTGGTACACAGTCACAGTGGTACACAGTCTGGTACACAGTCTGGTACACAGTCTGGTACACAGTCTGGTACACAGTGGTACACAGTCTGGTACACAGTCTGGTACACAGTCTGTTACACAGTCTGGTACACAGTCTGGTACACAGTCTGGTACACAGTCTGGTACACAGTCTGGTACACAGTCTGGTACACAGTCTGGTACACAGTCTGGTACACAGTCTGGTACACAGTCTGGTACACAGTCTGGTACACAGTCTGGTACACAGTCTGGTACACAGTCTGGTACACAGTCTGGTACACAGTCTGGTACACAGTCTGGTACACAGTCTGGTACACAGTCTGGTACACAGTCTGGTACACAGTCACAGTGGTACACAGTCACAGTCTGGTACACAGTCTGGTACACAGTCTGGTACACAGTCTGGTACACAGTCTGGTACACAGTCTGGTACACAGTCTGGTACACAGTCACAGTGGTACACAGTCTGGTACACAGTCTGGTACACAGTCTGGTACACAGTCTGGTACACAGTCACAGTCTGTGGTACACAGTCTGGTACACAGTCTGGTACACAGTCTGGTACACAGTCTGGTACACAGTCTGGTACACAGTCTGGTACACAGTCTGGTACACAGTCTGGTACACAGTCTGGTACACAGTCTGGTACACAGTCTGGTACACAGTCTGGTACACAGTCTGGTACACAGTCACAGTGGTACACAGTCTGGTACACAGTCACAGTCTGGTACACAGTCTGGTACACAGTCTGGTACACAGTCTGGTACACAGTCTGGTACACAGTCTGGTACACAGTCTGGTACACAGTCTGGTACACAGTCTGGTACACAGTCTGGTACACAGTCTGGTACACAGTCTGGTACACAGTCTGGTACACAGTCTGGTACACAGTCTGGTACACAGTCTGGTACACAGTCTGGTACACAGTCTGGTACACAGTCTGGTACACAGTCTGGTACACAGTCTGGTACACAGTCTGTTACACAGTCTGGTACACAGTCTGGTACACAGTCTGGTACACAGTCTGGTACACAGTCTGTTACACAGTCTGGTACACAGTCTGGTACACAGTCTGGTACACAGTCTGGTACACAGTCTGGTACACAGTCTGGTACACAGTCTGGTACACAGTCTGGTACACAGCCTGGTACACAGTCTGGTACACAGTCTGGTACACAGTCTGGCACACAGTCTGGTACACAGTCTGGTACACAGTATGGTACACAGCTTGGTACACAGTCTGGTACACAGTCTGGTACACAGTCTGGTACACAGTCTGGTACACAGTCTGGTACACAGTCTGGTACACAGTCTGGTACACAGTCTGGTACACAGTCTGGTACACAGTCTGGTACACAGTCTGGTACACAGTCTGGTACACAGTCTGGTACACAGTCTGGTACACAGTCTGGTACACAGTATGGTACACAGCATGGTACAAAGTCTGGTACACAGTCTGGTACACAGTCTGGTACACAGTCTGGTACACAGTCTGGTACACAGTCTGGTACACAGTCTGGTACACAGTCTGGTACACAGTCTGGTACACAGACTGGTACACAGTCTGGTACACAGTCTGGTACACAGTCTGGTACACAGTCTGGTACACAGTCTGGTACACAGTCTGGTACACAGTCTGGTACACAGTCTGGTACACAGTCTGGTACACAGTCTGGTACACAGTCTGGTACACAGTCTGGTACACAGTCTGGTACACAGTCTGGTACACAGTCTGGTACACAGTCTGGTACACAGTCTGGTACACAGTCTGGTACACAGTCTGGTACACAGTCTGGTACACAGTCTGGTACACAGTCTGGTACACAGTCTGGTACACAGTCTGGTACACAGTCTGGTACACAGTCTGGTACACACACACAGTCTGGTACACAGTCTGGTACACAGTCTGGTACACAGTCTGGTACACAGTCTGGTACACAGTCTGGTACACAGTCTGGTACACAGTCTGGTACACAGTCTGGTACACAGGTACACAGTCTGGTACACAGTCTGGTACACAGTCTGGTACACAGTCTGGTACACAGTCTGGTACACAGTCTGGTACACAGTCTGGTACACAGTCTGGTACACAGTCTGGTACACAGTCTGGTACACAGTCTGGTACACAGTCTGGTACACAGTCTGGTACACAGTCTGGTACACAGTCTGGTACACAGTCTGGTACACAGTCTGGTACACAGTCTGGTACACAGTCTGGTACACAGTCTGGTACACAGTCTGGTACACAGTCTGGTACACAGTCTGGTACACAGTCTGGTACACAGTCTGGTACACAGTCTGGTACACAGTCTGGTACACAGTCTGGTACACAGTCTGGTACACAGTCTGGTACACAGTCTGGTACACACACAGTCTGGTACACAGTCTGGTACACAGTCTGGTACACAGTCTGGTACACAGTCTGGTACACAGTCTGGTACACAGTCTGGTACACAGTCTGGTACACAGTCTGGTACACAGTCTGGTACACAGTCTGGTACACAGTCTGGTACACAGTCTGGTACACAGTCTGGTACACAGTCTGGTACACAGTCTGGTACACAGTCTGGTACACAGTCTGGTACACAGTCTGGTACACAGTCTGGTACACAGTCTGGTACACAGTCTGGTACACAGTCTGGTACACAGTCTGGTACACAGTCTGGTACACAGTCTGGTTCACAGTCTGGTACACAGTCTGGTACACAGTCTGGTACACAGTCTGGTACACAGTCTGGTACACAGTCTGGTACACAGTCTGGTACACAGTCTGGTACACAGTCTGGTACACAGTCTGGTACACAGTCTGGTACACAGTCTGGTACACAGTCTGGTACACAGTCTGGTACACAGTCTGGTACACAGTCTGGTACACAGTCACAGTCTGGTACACAGTCTGGTACACAGTCTGGTACACAGTCTGGTACACAGTCTGGTACACAGTCTGGTACACAGTCTGGTACACAGTCTGGTACACAGTCTGGTACACAGTCTGGTACACAGTCTGGTACACAGTCTGGTACACAGTCTGGTACACAGTCTGGTACACAGTGGTACACAGTCTGGTACACAGTCTGGTACACAGTCTGGTACACAGTCTGGTACACAGTCTGGTACACAGTCTGGTACACAGTCTGGTACACAGTCTGGTACACAGTCTGGTACACAGTCTGGTACACAGTCTGGTACACAGTCTGGTACAAAGTCAGGTACACAGTCTGGTAGACAGTCTGGTACACACACAGTCTGGTACACAGTCTGGTACACAGTCTGGTACACAGTCTGGTACACAGTCTGGTACACAGTCTGGTACACAGTCTGGTACACAGTCTGGTACACAGTCTGGTAGACAGTCTGGTACACAGTCTGGTACACAGTCTGGTACACAGTCTGGTACACAGTCTGGTACACAGTCTGGTACACAGTCTGGTACACAGTCTGGTACACAGTCTGGTACACAGTCTGTTACAGTGGTACACAGTCTGGTACACAGTCTGGTACACACAGTCTGGTACACAGTCTGGTACACAGTCTGGTACACAGTCTGGTACACAGTCTGGTACACAGTCTGGTACACAGTCTGGTACACAGTCTGGTACACAATATATATATATATATATATATATATATATATATATATATATATATATATATATATATATATATATATATATATATATATGTCGTGCCGAATATGTAAAACTGGTCAATTAGCAAGAACTCATTTAAAATTAAGTCCTTTCTAAAATTTTCTCTTATACGTTTAAAGATATATTTTTTTCATTAATGTTAATGTAAAAATTTTTAATTTTGCTCCAAAAGAATCTTAGAAAACTTACCTAACCTTATTATAACAAGAACAATTTATTTTAGCCTAACCCAACTAAATATATTTTAGATTTGTTTACAGCAATTTAATACTAATCAAACACAGTGAAATATATTTTTTCGTTAGTTTCAGAATGATTTTGGCGAAATTATTTCATAAACAAATTTTCACTTGTCCTATATGGCAAGATGAGCGTTGCTATTTAAGCCAAGATCCCAAGTTCTGCCTATTCGGCACGACATATATATATATATATATATATATATATATATATATATATATATATATATATATATATAAAATTTTATATATATATATAAACACAGACTATATATATATATAGATGTGTGTGTGTGTGTGTGTGTGCATTCACCTAGTTGAGGTTGCAGGGGTCGGGAGTATGCTCCTAGCCCCGCCTCTTCACTGGTCGCTACTAAGTCACTCTCCCTGAATCGCGAGCTTTATCATACCTCTGCTTAAAGCTATGTATGGATCCTGCCTCCACTACATCGCTTCCCAAACTGTGTGTGTGTGTGTATGTGAGTGTGTGTGTGTGTGTGTACTCACATACTTGCACTCACCTATTTGTGGTTGCAGGGGTCGAGTCATACCTCCTGGCCTCGCCTCTTCACTGCTTGCTACTAGGTCCTCTCTCCCTGCTCCATGAGCTTTATCAAACCTCGTCTTAAAACTATGTATGGTTCCTTCCTCCTTTACGTCACTTTCCAGGCTTTCCCACTTCCTGACAACTCTTTGACTGAAGAAATAGTTCCTAATATCCTTTTGACTCACAGGAGTCTTAAACTTCCAATTGTGACCTTTTGTTTCTATGTCCCATCTTGTCAATTCCTCGCAGTATTTTATATGTCGTTATCATGTCTCCCTTGACCCTCCTGTCATCCAGTGTCGTCAGGCTGAGTTCCATTAACATTTCTTCATAGGTCAGTCCCCATAGCTGTGGGAGTAGTCATGTTGCAAACCTTTGCAATTTCTCTAATTTTTTGACGTGCTTGACCAGGTGTGGATTCCAAACTGGTGCTGCATACTCCAGTATATGCCTGACGTATATGGTGTACAGAGTCTTGAACGATTCCTTACTGAGGTATCGGAACGGTATTCTTAGGTTTGCCAGGCGCCCGTATGCTGCAGCAGTTATCTGATTGATGTGTGCCTCAGGAGATGTGCTTGGTATTATACTCACCCCAAGATCTTTTTCTTTGAGCGAGGTTTGCAGTCTTTGGCCACGTAGACTATACTCTGTCTGCGGTCTTATTTGCCCTTCCCTGATCTTCATGACTTTGCATTTGGCAGGGTTAAATTCAAGGAGCCAGTTGCTGGATCAGGCTTGTAGTCTGTCCAGGTCTCTTTGTAGTCCTGCCTGATCCTCGACCGATTTAATTCTTCTCATTAACCTCAAATCATCTGCAAACAAGGGCACTTCTGAGTCTATCACTTCCGTTATGTCATTCACATATACAAAAAACAGCACAGGTCATAGACCTAACCCATGAGAAACCCCGGTCGCTACAGGCGCCCACTCTGACACCTCGTCACGTACCATGACTCGTTGTTGCCCCAAAGTCAGATATTCTCTGAACCATTGCTGTGCCTTTTCTGCTAACCTCTTGTGAGGAACTGTGTCGAAGGCCTTCTTGCAGTCCAAGAAAATGCAGTCTTACTTCTGTTACCTTGTCATAAAACTCCAATAGGTTTGTGACACAGGATTTTCCTTCTCTGAAACCATGCTGGTTGTCGTTTATAAGCTTGTGTCTTTCTAGGTGCTCCACCACTCTCCTCCTGATGATCTTCTCCATGACTTTTCATAGAACACAAATCTTGCTCTCACGAAAACACAGCACTGCTGAAAGTTTGAAGCCAATCAGAATAAGCATTCTCCATATGCTTTGAATCATCCTTTATCGCCATTTCATACAATGTTAAACAGGATAAAGCAGCTGCGTCATCTGTGAAATATATAAAAATTGGTTATAAATATGACCATAATTTTTAAAGGAGTGGACCGGTAAGCCAGCGGAAGGCTTCCGTCAGATCACCAAAAGCTCCAACGGCAGTTCATCATCTGACTAAGACTCGCGTCAGGAAACTCTTGTCCTGTTTCCTGACAAATATTACATAATAAGAACGTAAGAAAGAAGGAACAATGCAGCAGGCTTACTGACCCATGCGAAGCAGGTCCATGTTACCTTCCGGCTTAGCCCAATGACCCACCTAGTCAGGTCATTTCCACTTAAAGAAGGATCACGGCATCAGACCTAGTAGCACAAGCTAGTCAGGTCCAACTCACACTCACCCATACCCACTCATGTATTTATCTAACCTATTTTTAAAGCTACAAAACGTTTTAGCCTGAATAACTGTACTCGGGAGTTTGTTCCACTCATCCACAACTCTATTACCAAACCAGTGCTTTCCTATATCCTTGAATCTGAATTTTTCCAACTTGAAACCATTGCTGCGAGTCCTGTCTTGGCTGGAAATTTTCAGCAAGCTATTTACATCCCCTTTATTTATTCCTGTTTTCCATTTATACACCTAGATCATATCCCTCATCATTCTATGCCTTTCGAGAGAGTGCAGATTCAGGGCCCTAAATCTATCCTCATAGGGAAGATTTCTGATACATGGGGTCAACTTTGTCATCCTCCTCTGTACGTTTTCCAGTGTATTTATATCCATTCTGTAATACGGTGACCAGAACTGTGCAGCATAATCTAAATGAGGCCTAACCAAAGATATATAGAGTTGAAGAACAACCTGAGGACTTCTATTATTTATACTTTTAGATATGAAGCCAAAGATTCTCTTAGCTTTATTGCTAACACTTAAGTACTGTTGTCTTAGTTTTAGATTACTGCTAACCAGAGCTTCTAAATCCCTTTTGCAATCAGTAGTATTAAGACCTTCATTATTTAGTTTATATGTGACATGGTTATTTTCCTGTCCAACATTTAGAACTTTGCATTTGTCAATATTAAACTGCATCTGCCACTTCTCCGACCATTGCATCAGTCTATTCAAATCATCCTGGAGTGCTCTAGTGTCCTCATTAGAATGAATTGGACGGCCTATTTTGGTGTCATTGTTGAAAAGGGGCTCGTGGAGATTTGATGGTTGGAGTTAAATGCACTTGTTGGATGGTAACACATATATTGGCAGAATATGAAGGGGAAGGCCCAGCCTGCCTGTTGCTGCTTAGTAGGTCTAACGGGAACTGAGGCCTAGGGCTGGGAGCGTAGCGCTCACATCAGCATCACGTGACGTCTTACAAACTAGTCACTGAACCTAGCAAAGGGGTCGTGTATGTAAAACATATGGATGGTACTATGATACTCAGATAACATATACATATACAGGGGATCAGCAACTATGCTGACAGCTCAGTCATGTTATGTATGTCGTCTCGACATACAATACTATGCTATAGGCTGAACAGGCAGGTAGCTCTGGGCTGATTCTATACAATAGCAAAGACATATGTAACTTAGAACTGATGGATGGTATCATAATGGATGTTAACGTAATGGGTGTTCACGTAATGCATTACGAATTATAAGTACAAATCATGTTGAGAAATGGTTTACCAGCTAAGGTTAGATTAAATATTGGGAGTACTTAGCTGATAAGACAGCTCATCGTCCACACAGCCGCCCTTGCAGATGAGGTCTTGAGAAGCTGTCATATCCACTTCTTAACGGGCTGTAAAAGATTAT
>NW_027197097.1:50000-69163 GCF_038502225.1 Cherax quadricarinatus | reverse complement strand
ACACACACACACACACACACACACACACACACACACACACACACACACACACACACACACACATACAGTTAGGAGGCCAAGTGTTTATCTACAAGTGCCTTTGACAACTGTTAACTAACACATTTACACCACAACAAACAATAATAATAATAATAATTATAGCAATAATAATAATTATAATAATAATAATAATAATAATAATAATAATAATAATAATAATAATAATAATAATAATGATAATGATAATAATTACTATTATTATTATAATAATATCTTTATTTACTACAAGTACATGTACAAGGTATACAGACCATAGCTGACATCAATGACATACTACTATATTGAAAGCTGCTTGTTATGCTGAGCATTTCGGGCAAATTAGGTCAGTTTTGTACCAGGATGCGACCCACACCAGTCTACTAACATTATATTAAACTATAATAAAGAATGGAGACATAGGTCTGTCATAACCATCAAAAGTTAACACTTTACGTTTAATAATTATTACTTTAATACCCAGTAGGGGTCATAGAGCTTGAGAACTGGAAAGGCAAACAGGATGAATCCGAGGAAGCGGAGACAACTTTTGAAGAATATTGGCTCAAGTAAAGAGAAAAAGGATAGAAAAATACGTCATAGGAATGAGGAAGAAATACATATGATAATAAACCAGAAAGGGGAAAAATAATTCCGGAAGGTGAGGAGGTAGAAACAGAGGAAGGGCAACTACTGTCACTACTGCTCACTAAATGTGAAACAGTAGTTGAGAATACTTGAGTGATTATGGAAGAGAGAGAGACAAATGGTGAATGAAACACAAGGGGATGGTATTAGGGAGAAATAAAGTTGGATAATCTGGAAGAGGTGGAGACAAATGCTGTGACGAATAAAATAACACATTTTTAAGGACTGCAGCTTAAAGCAGCCACTTTCATGTTCCAGCGCCTCAGCGTGGCCATCCAGAGGGGAAATGCTTGCTGCATACTTGGCTCGCGTCCAGCCTAGGAGGAGCTGGAGGAAATTCATGATCTTTGATACATTGTACCATTGTATTGATGTTTATGCTTTTCTGTAAATGTATTCTGCTTATTAATAAATGTTCACATAGAATATCCAATATAGGGGGTGGTAGGAGAAGAATATATTCAAACAGCTCGTGGGAGAACCTTGAGTTTTCCCTGAGGTACGTTTATTGTCTTCTCTGAGGATGAGGCTCCCCAGTCCACCCATAGAAGTGGTACTTCTCTCTCTCTCTCTCTCTCTCTCTCTCTCTCTCTCTCTCTATATATATATATATATATATATATATATATATATATATATATATATATATATATATATATATATATACGTATATATATATATATATATATATATATATATATATATATATATATATATATATATATATATATATATATATATATATATATATATATATATATATATATATATATATATATATATATATATATATATATATATATGCAATAAGATCACAGTAAACAGGTGATTTCAGAATATGCAAAAACAACCACTCTGAAAGAATAGGGAAATTCCAAGCGCTTTCGTGACTACTCACATTATCAAGGAACTATGAAAGTAAAGCATCCAAGGAAGCTATATAAGGGGTCTGGCCAGCACCTCACTATCAGATCCCACAACGGTTAAACACATGACGCGCGCCGACCCAACTTGGATAGGTCCTTTGCACATCTCACCCACAAACTATTCTACCCAAGAAAATTTAAAAATTATTATTTGTCCAGTGTATTATTAAATTCTTCCCAAATTCTATTAATTATAAATGGATCTAATTTATATAAACCAAAGGAAATATTCATATTATTGTCAAAACTGCTTTTTATGAAACAAGATTCAATTATATTCCTGTCGACCATGGACTTGCTTGATACTACTTTCTCAACTTTTTGAAAATCAATTGGATGGTTAAAATCTCTTACATGAATAAACAGAGCATTGGAATCTTGTCCAGTTCTAATGCTATATTTATGTTGTTTTAATCTTAGTTCGAGATTTTTACCAGTTTGACCGTAATAAACTTTATCGCAAATTTTACAAGGAATCTTATAGACACATCCATCAGCATTTTGGGGGGAATTCTTTATCAAAAGTTTTTTTTACTGTATCAAGATTTTTGAATACAACTTTAATATTAAAAGTCTTAAGAAGAGAAGGCATATCAACCAAGTTTTCATGGTAAGGGAGAACCAACATATTTTTAGTTGAATAACGCTGGTTGTCCCTTTTTGGATTGTAAAAAGTATTTCTAGCAACTTTAAAAGATTTATCAATTACATTTCTTGGGTATTTTAAATCATTACCTATTTCATAAATTTTGGATATTTCCTCATCTATGAACTCAGGACTACAAATTCGTAAAGCTCTCAAAAACATTGATGAGAAAACAGACAGTCTGACTCTATCTTGATGCGAGGAATAATAGTGGACATAGGAAAAGTTATTTGTAGGTTTTCTGTAAATTTTAAATTTGAATTCATTATTACCCTTAATAATTAAAACATCTAGAAAAGGCAATGAGTTATTTTCTTCAAACTCAACAGTAAAGTTTATAGAATGGGCTAAGCTTAGCCCATTCTATAAACTGGACAAGATTCCAATGCTCTATTTATTCATGTAAGAGATTTTAACCATCCAATTGATTTTCAAAAAGTTGAGAAAGTAGTATCAAGCAAGTCCATGGTCGACAGGAATATAATTGAATCTTGTTTCATAAAAAGCAGTTTTGACAATAATATGAATATTTCCTTTGGTTTATATAAATTAGATCCATTTATAATTAATAGAATTTGGGAAGAATTTAATAATACACTGGACAAATAATAATTTTTAAATTTTCTTGGGTAGAATAGTTTGTGGGTGAGTTGTGCAAAGGACCTATCCAAGTTGGGTCGGCGCGCGTCAGGTGTTTAACCGTTGTGGGATCTGATAGTGAGGTGCTGGCCAGACCCCCTATATAGCTTCCTTGGATGCTTTACTTTCATAGTTCCTTGATAATGTGAGTAGTCACGAAAGCGCTTGGAACTTCCCTATTCTTTCAGAGTGGTTGTTTTTGCATATATATATATATATATATATATATATATATATATATATATATATATATATATATATATATATATATATATATATATATATATATATATATATATATATATATATATATATATATATATATATATATATATATATATATATATATATATATATATATATATATATATATATATATATATATATATATATATATATTTTATATATATATGTATATCTATATATATATATATATATATATATATATATATATATATATATATATATATATATATATATATATATATAATATATATATATATATATATATATATATATATATATATATATATATATATATATATATATATATATCTATATATATATATATATATACACAGAGAGAGAGAGAGAGAGAGAGAGAGAGTCTAATAACCCTACAACAGCAAACTTTACATATGCCTTGTTCCTATTTTTTCCCTTTGTTTTTTATTCCCGTGTACCTCTGACAACACTTTTACTCCCATGTACCTCTGACACACCTCTACTCCCATGTACCTCTGACACACCTCTACTCCCATGTACCTTTGACACACCTCTGCTCCCATGTACCCCTGACACACCTCTACTCCCATGTACCTCTGACAGACATCTACTCCCATGTACCTCTGACACACCTCTACTCCCCAGTACCTCTGACACCTCTTCTGTCTTCTTAAACTCAACCACAACCTTAACGTCTTCTACCTACTATTCCACTTTCTCCTTCACTTACTCCCCGTCATCCTCAGTTCATACTTTTTCTCCTTCTTCATGATCCTTCCTCACCGCTTTGTCTTCGGTTCACTCCTCCTCTCTGGCTCCTCCTTTACTGACGCTTATGCTTCCTCCTCTCTCTCTCTCTATCACTCTATCTCTCACTATCTTTCTCTATCTCTCTCTCCAGTGACACCCTTGCTTCATCTTCCTTGCCTATTATATTTCACAACAACATCTCTGTCTTCACCAGAAGACAAATGAAGCGTATAGAAGAGGATTGAGAAACCCGGCAAACAATGAACAGATGAAAAATACTTTGAAGTCATAACACACGAAAAGAGAAAGAAGTTTGTGAAGTTCTAACATCAAAAATGTATTGGAGGATCTATTATATAAAGGTACTGAAGTACAAGGTGCAAGAAAAATATTCTCTTGTACCAAGCCTGATTCTCCTTCAAAATTTGTTCTTGTGGATACTTTTGTGGTGGAGTGGGTTATGGAGCTACATTTCCTGGTACAGACATACCTCCCTAATAGCTGGATTACCTGGAGAAGTTTTCGGGGGTCAACGCCCCCGCGGCCCGGCCTATGACCAGTCCTCGTGTTGGATCAGGTCCTGGTCAACCAGGCTGCTACTGTTGGCCACACGTAAATCAGGTACTGACTTTAGGTGCCTGTCCAGCGCCTTGAGGACAGCCAGGAGTCTACTGTTTATATCCCTTATATATGCTGATAATTATTGTTTTGTCACTTAGCGTACTCGTGGCTTCCCTGCTTTTCATTAGAGGGTTGTTGCACCGACTGCCGAGCCTTTTGCCTTCGTAGGGAGTGATTTTCGTGTGCTAATTTGTTACTAATCCCTCTAGAATTTTCCAAGTGTATATTATAATGTATCTCTCGCTCCTACGTTCCATGGAATACAAATCAAAGAACTTCAAGCGTTCCCAGCAATTTAGGTGTTTTATCATACTTATATGTGCCGTGAAAGTTCTCTGTACATTTTCTAGGTCAGCAATTTCACATGCCTTGAAAAGCGCTGTTAGTGTACAGCAATATTCCAGCCTAGAGAGAACAAGCGATTTGATAAGAATCATCATGGATTTGGTATCCCTAGTTTTGAAGGTTACCATTATCCATTCTATCATTTTACTAGCAGATGTGATAGATACATTGTTTTGATCTTTGAAAGTGAGATAATGTGACATTATTACTCCGAGGTCATTCTGTGGGAACAGAACAATGAATGGATCACTCTATCCACTGGGCCAATAATTCTCAAACATCAGGTGCTCAGTGGAACTGTGTTCTCCCTGATGCGAGAACACAAGTAAGAGTGGAGCCTCAGAGACATATTTCAACTACATCCTGTTTGGGTTCCAGCCATCACGAGCAGTCTATAGTAGTAGTAGTAATAATAATAATAATAATAATAATAATAATAATAATAATAATAATAATAATAATAATAATAATAATAATAATAATAATAATAATAATAGTAATAATAATTATAATAATAATAATAAATATAATAAGATAATAAAAAAATATAGGGAGGTACCACCTCTAGAACTGTTATAGGGACCCTCATCCTCAGAGAAAAGAATAAACTTGCTTCAGGGAAAACTCAAGGTTCTCCCTGAAGCTGTTTGAGAATTTTCTCCTACCACCCCCTATATTTCAAGTATGTTTTATTTAAAGCCAAAAATACATTGGCCAAATATTCACAAAAATACAACAGAAAGCAAAACAACATAGGTAACTCAGAGCTACATCTCGAATACTTCGTCCAGCTCCCCTGCAGTGGGCCGCGTGCCCAGAATGCTGCAGGCATTTCCTCTCTGGATCGCAACACTGAGTCTCTGAAAGAGAAAGCTGGTCGCCCTGTGGTCCTTGGTTTCTATGATGAGCTTTTCAACCAGCTCTTTTAGGAACTTTAGAGCACACTTGTCCCATGCCCCAAGGGTCTCCGACCCTATTGGAAAGAAGTTATAGCAAGGGGGAAGGTCTTCATATTTTCGGATCTTCTGGGTCTCCCTGTGGCTGGCAGCTCCACCCCCTTCCACTACGGAGTATGGCAAGTAGGTGTCTGCCAATGTACAGGTGTAGTCCCAGGCAATCTGCTTTCCATCCTTCCAGGGTAGCATAGTGGCTCCATCAGGATGCTTTTGACTTCCATCAGACCTCTGTACTTGGAGTTCCCGTTGAGCTGGGCAACGGGCTGTGGCGAGGCTTCTCTTTATGATGTCATTGACCTCCTCATGTCTGGCATACTTCCCTTCTGCTGTGTGACACACAAGACCATGAAGTCCGAATTGATCAGCTGTCGCCCTGCCGCAAATACACCTATGTTCAGTGAGGATGGGAGCAACACTAATCCGAATGGCCTGTGGGTCGAGACGGGTGCCCAGGGAGGAATTGGGAACAGCTAACAGGAAATCTCCTGAGTGTGGTGCCTTCACTGTCAGGAGACGAGCTTTGTCCTTTCCTGAAGCATTGGAGAGCATTGTGATGGCGATTTTTTCCTTGATCGGTTTGTCCCAGTGGGACTGTTTGTGCTGTTTGGGAGGAGCTGGTCTACTGGAGGAGTCTGTAAGGGTGTCCCACCGAATCACTGCTTCAGTAAACCTGGGGTCTTGAGCTCCTACCACGTCTCTCAAGCGTTCGGGCACTGTCTTCTTGACTAATGCACCGGAAGCCAAACACGAAGACAGAAAAGCAGGTAAAGTAACATGCGTTGCTTTACGCACCCCTATACCTCCCAGTCGCACTGGGAGGGTTGCCTGATCCCATTCCTCATCCTCTAGTGACAGGTTCAGTGCCTTCTTAAAAGTTGATCTCAGGTGTGCATCATATTCATCGAGTGTTGGGTTGTCAAAAGAGGGTGCACACCTCATGAAGTAAGTGAGTCTTGGCATAGTAAGACACCTTGTGAGGAGATACAGAGCATTATGGGCATCAAGATCGCTTATTCTCTCCTCCATTCTGATCAGGTCATTCAATTTGTCCCTGAGGACAGTGTCGATGGCCTGGTGACTCAGCGGTGCACCCAAGAGGGTACTGTTGAACGGAGTGGTAGTTGAGACTTCCGGGAGGATTCTTCGCACAGCACTGATTATTTCCTGGTTCGCTGTGATGATTTCACACTTGGAGGGATTGAGGATGAGTCCCAAGTCTTCTCCCTGTGTTTTCACCAGTTGTAGGTCCCCCACCAGGGACTCTTCAGTACCTGCCAGAGTGCCGTCATCCAGGTACCAGATATTGAGCTCGCAGCTTAGGCTGGAAATTAGTTCTCTTACTGCCAAGCAGAAGAGAAGTGGAGCGAGTGGGTCACCCTGCTGAACACCCTCTGATGATTGAATTTCATGTTCTCCAAACAAAAGAATTGAGGGTTTGCTGTAGCCGGCTGAAATGAAGGGAAAAAGACTGGGAAACCGATCCCGAACAGCTGCCAAAACAGCATCTCTCTTCACCATATTAAAGGCATTTCTAAAATCGTTTGACTATGGCCCTGTCTTCTGGTAGGTCCCTGATGTAGGCCCATGCGGCATGAGCTGCAGCTTCACTGCAAGTACATGTACAAGGTATACAGACCATAGCTGACATCAATAACATACTACTGGATAAAAAGCTGCTTGTTATGCAGAGCATTTAAGGAAATTATGTCAAATTTGTCCCAGGATGCTACCCACATCAGTCGACTAACACCCAGGTTCCCATTTTATACTGTTGGGTGAACATGGACAGCAGGTGTCTCATGAAAACACGTACTATGTTTTCCAGCCTTACAGAAGACTCGAACTCTGGACGTCAGTGTGTAAGCTGAGTCCGTTATCCATCGAGCTACGGGACACGAAACAAGTGATTCTGAATCATTAACAGAACTGCGGCTAGCTAGGATTCGATCCTGCGTTTGGGTACCCAAGCATGATTAGGTTGAAATTAGTCTCTGATGCTCCACGACCACGTATGTTCTCGCATCAGGAAAAACAGGCACAGTTCCATTGAGCGCATGCTGTTTGAGAATTGACAGTCAAGTGGATAGAGGGAGGCGTACAATGTTTTGTTCTCACAGGGCTAGACATGGTAATGCAGGATCGAATCCTGGCAAGCCACAGTTCTGTAAATGATATAAACATATATATATATATATATATATATATATATATATATATATATATATATATATATATATATATATATATATATATATATATATATATATATATATATATATATATATATATATATATATATATATATATATATATATATATATATATATGTCGTGCCGAATATGTAAAACTGGTCAAATAGCAAGAACTCATTTAAAATTAAGTCCTTTCTAAAATTTTCTCTTATACGTTTAAAGATATATTTTTTTCATTAATGTTAATGTAAAAAATTTTAATTTTGCACCAAAAGAATCTTAGAAAACTTACCTAACCTTATTATAACAAGAACAATTTATTTTAGCCTAACCCAACTAAATATATTTTAGATTTGTTTACAATAATTTAATACTAAACAAACACAGTGAAATATATTTTGTTCGTTAGGTTCAGAATGATTTTGGCGAAATTATTGCATACACAAATTTTCGCTTGTCCTATATGGCAAGATGAGCGTTGCTATTTAAGCCAAGATCGCAAGTTCAGCCTGTTCGGCACGACATATACATACATACATATATATATATATATATATATATATATATATATATATATATATATATATATATATATATATATATATATATATATATATATATATATATATATATATATATATATATATATATATATATATATATATATATATATATATATATATATATATATATGATATATATATGATATATATGATTCCTGATGAAATTAGACCTTTCTTTTTTGGTGCAACACTTTGTGCACTTAAAAAGAAGGATGGAGGAATTCGGCCAATTGCAGTAGGCAACACGTTACGCCGCCTCGTATCCAAAGCTGCTGTCCGAAGTATTCGTGCACAGGCAGCCATGATGCTTCAACCAAACCAGCTTGGCTTTGGGGTCTCTCAAGGAAGTGAAGCAGCGGTTCATGCAACAAGGGCATATATCAACAACCTGCCTGAGGACAATGCAGTGGTAAAATTAGATTTCAAGAATGCGTTCAATCTCCTGAAAAGAGACGTGGTATTAGCAGCAGTACAAGAACATTTCCCTGGTCTCTTCCCTTTTGTTTCAGCTGGGTATAGCAAGGAATCAATGCTTCTCTTTGGAGAGCATGAAATCACATCATCGGAGGGTGTCCAACAAGGAGATCCTCTTGCACCATTTCTCTTCTGTATTGCAGTTAGGGAAATCACAGTCAGACTGACCAGCGAGCTAAACATCTGGTTCCTAGATGATGGCACACTAGCAGGTACAAAGGAGTCCCTCCTACATGACCTTACACAGGTAATGACACGGGGACAGGAAATGGGTCTCATCCTGAATCCATCCAAATGTGAAATCATCTCAGTCAGTCAACAAGTGATAAATGCAGTGAGATCAAAACTACCAGGAGCAGCAGTCATTGCCCCCACAAATAGTGTCTTGCTAGGAGCACCTCTGGGAAGCAATGCCATTGACACAATTCTCAGGAAGAAATTGGAAGAGTTAAGGAGAATGGAACAACGAATAGGCAATCTGGACACCCACGATGCCTTGTACCTTCTCACAAAGTGCTTGAGTCTGCCCAGGTTGACATATTTCCTAAGATGTGCACCTTCATATGATAACCCTATACTGCACGAATATGACAGTATTCTGAGGCAGATTTTTACGAAAGTACTTAACCTTACTCTAGAAGACGGGCAGTGGAACCAAGCTACACTTCCAGTCAGACTAGGAGGCATTGGTGTTCGCAAGTCATCACAGATTGTGTTACCTGCTTTTCTGTCCTCGTGTATTGCATCCAGAGAGCTTGTAGCAGCGATTCTCCCTGAACATCTTAGGGACAAGATTGGAGCCCAGGACCAAAAATTCATTGACGGAGCAATGATCTGGGATAATCTAACGGGCTCAGAAACCAGACCTGCTCCCCCCAACAACTACAAACAATCGCACTGGGATGGTCCATTAATGGAAAATATAGCCTCAACGATGCTTCAGAGTGTGTCAGGGAAGGATAGAGCACGCCTGCTGGCAGTGAGAGCCCCTCATGCTGGGGACTTTCTGTTGGCTGTTCCCAACTCCAGCCTTGGCACACGCCTCGACCCACAGACCATCCGCATCGGTGTTGCCCTTCGACTTGCCGCCCCTATTCTCGCCGAACACAGGTGTATTTGTGGCAGTGAAGCAGCAGACCGATTCGGGTACCATGGTCTTGTGTGCCGTAAATCCGAGGGAAAGATTGCAAGACATGAGGAGGTTAATAACATTATCAAGAGGAGCCTCACAACAGCTGGATGCCCAGCAGTAAGGGAGCCACCCCAACTATGCAGATCTGACGGCAGCCAGAAGCGTCCAGATGGTATCACCCTTCAAGCCTGGACAGATGGGAAGCAGGTGGTGTGGGACTATACATGTGCATCTACCTTGGCTGATACCTATCTCCAATACACCAGGGAGGAAGGAGGGGCAGCTGCCAGCTTTAGGGAGTCCCAAAAGTCTAGAAAATATGGAGAACTTGCCCATCATTATATGTTTGTTCCCATAGGCTCAGAGACCCTTGGCTCATGGGGAAAGAGTGCATCTAATTTCCTTAAGGAGCTGGGAAAAAGACTCATCAGGGTAACTAGGGATCCCAGGGCAGCTAGTTTTCTGTTCCAGCGGCTCAGTGCGGCTGTCCAAAGGGGTAATGCATGCTGCATTTTGGGCACACGCCCCAGCTCTGAGGAGCTGGATGAGATTTTCGCCTTATAATCGGTGATACACACGTAACAACATGTACCGTACATGCCACCTTTATATCAACAATGTATCTCTTAAATCTTCTGTGCCATATTATGTAATAAAATATTCCTATTGGTAAAAAAAAATAGTTTAAAAGATGGGGTGGTAGGGGAAGTGGAATATTCAAATGGCTTCAGGAAGAAATCCAAATATTCTTCCTTGAAGCCTTTTTATCCACTTCTCCGAGGCTATGGGTCCCACAATTTACACCAGAGGTGGACCCCATCCTATTACATATATATATATATATATATATATATATATATATATATATATATATATATATATATATATATATATATATATATATATATATATATATATGAATGTCGTGCCAAATAGATAAAACTTGCGATTTTGGCTTAAACACCAACGCTCTTCTTGCGGAATAAGACAAGCTAAAATTTGTGTATCCAATAATTTCACACACACACTCACACACACACACACACACACACACACACACACACACACACACACACACACACACACACACACACACACACACACACACACACACACACACACACACACACACACAAAACAAACATTCTGAACCAAACGAGTCGTGACAATCTTCTGCATCAGACCGTTGCTTCTGTATCAGTGAAAGTGCAGTGTGCATGTGGAGAGTTGAGGAGTAATGGTGGTCTTGCGGGGATCCTATCAGTGGAGGTTTGGAGGAGATTTGTTTACCATCTGTGTTCGGCTGGGGATGGGGGGAAGTGATCGTTCACGACTCCGTCACTGGATGCTGAACAGAAGAACACCTCGGTTAACTGTGAGAACATGGTGATTAGTGTGCCAAATTGCGTGGGTTTTTTTCTAAATGGAATAATAAGTGAATAACAATTAGCAAAAGTTAGTCAGTGATGCTCATATTTATTGAACAGATAGGGCCACTCCTTTCTCCCCCAAATCCCTGGGCCCCTCCCCAACATCCCAGTGTAGGCCTACTGCCTTCCTGACCGAGGGTGTTGTTGTTTAGTGCCCCACCAATTATTCGCTCTGCCGCTTGCTACTCCCTCACCCTCATTCCCCATGCATCCATGCTCTCCTTCACCCGTTACCCCACAGCTGGCGTTCTCCCACCCCCACGATGTCAGCAATGTCACGAGAAGTGCCGGGTTCCCAGGAATCTCCGTGGAATCCGTCCACGAGGCATCTGCCAGGTATGCCACAGGGAATGTGCACTTAATCCCTCAACTGGCAACATCCGTGGACACAATGGAAGTCTAGGCTCCAGGAGAGCTCCATATGGGAACAACCAACAGCCCCTCCCAGCAGACAGAGCTGACAGCTACCCTGACTTCACCTCTACAGAGGACCTAAAATCTACAATCTAATTAACATCCATCATGACCCTGACAAAAATCCCCAAAGCAGCTCGCCCTCAAGATGCTAGCAAATTCACTGACCTCTTGAAGAGAGTCAACGATGCTCCTGCAACAATGGATCCTGGCAGAACCTACTGCTATTTGGTAATGCCTGTCTGGCTGTCCCACTAAAGAGGGACAAGTCACTAGCAACATACGTTATTAGGGCAATAAACGCATTTCCTAGAGATGACAACCGCGTCAGTCTCACCCCTTGGGCGACAAACACCCACCGGGCAAATGCCAACAGCAGGACACCTGCCACCTCAAAAATCAGAGCACAAATTAGCAAAAAATAGAAATGGGTAATGCTATTGGAGCACTGAGGCTTATAACCAGTGAGGATACCATCCCTCCTAAGGACGCCATTACGGCACAAGCTCTGAAGGACAGACATTTACCCAGTGCTCCCAGTACCTGATATTGCAGCAGGTGAAGCACATTTAACCTTACAGAACGCTAATGTGTATAAAGCTGCTATGTCATTTCCACAGGGCTCAGCAAAAGGTTTCACGGATTTAAGGCCACAACACTTAAAACAAATGCTCATTCCAGCACTTGGTGATGTTGTAGAGAGCTTGCTGTCTGAACTCACCAAATTTTCCGATGTGTGCCTGGCTGGCAATGTCCCTGTACCCTCACTGTACCCTCCGGAAGAAAGATACAAAAATCAGGCCCAGTGCAGTGGGCAACACCCATTGGCGCCTAGTCGCCAAGGCTGCAGTAAAAATGGTGAATCAAGAAGCTGCTGCAATGTTGAAACCAACTCAGCTCGGTTTTGGTGTTCAACAAGGCTGTGAAGCAGCTGCCCATGCAGCACGAGTATGCATCAACAACATGTCCGATGAAAAAGCCTTGATCAAATTGGACTTTGCCAATCCGTTCAACTTAGCCACAAGGGATGCTGCTCTCCAGGCAGTATCTAGACAGTTCCCTTCCCTCTATCCCTTCATTGGATCGTGTTATAGTGTGACTTCTAAACTATCGTTTAGGGAATATGAAACTGACTCGTGTGAGTGCGTGCAACAGGGAAACCCTCTCGCCTCTTTCTATTCTGTTTGGTCATCATGGAAGTCGCAGAAGCACTCTCCAGTGAGCTCAATATCTGGTTCTTGGATGATGGTACCCTAGCTGGCACTACAGAATCTCTCCTAGAGGACATCAGAAAAATTAAAGACATGGGAGAGAGCCTGGACCTATCTTTAAACCACACCAAATGTGAAATCAACAGATGATCCAGAATATTAGTGCCATTTTACCAGGAGCACGAGCCATTGATCCAGACAACTGCACTCTTTTTGGTGCTCCTGTAGGGCCTAATGTCATCGATCTGATCCTAGAAAAATAATCTCAGCTCTCAGGATGATGGAAAGCAGGATGAAAGACATCGATTCACATGATGCCTTCTACCTACTCACCAGGTGCCTGTCAATCCCAAAACTTACCTACTTCCTGAGATGCTCCCCAATCTTCAGCAGTCCGAAACTCAAGGAATATGACTCTCTCCTTAATACTATGCTAGAGAGAGTATTGAACCACTCCCTCGATGATGGACAGTGGTTGCAAGCCTCACCTCCAGTCAGGCTTGAGGGGCTGGGAGTACGCAAATCCTCCCAGATTGCCTTACCAGATTTCCTATCCTCTTCCATAGCAACAAATGAGTTAATAAAACAAATTCTTCCGGACAACCTCAGTGACTCAGCAGGAATACAGGACCCCAGTTATGCCAGTGCCATCACTGAATGGGAGACTTGCTGCTCCAGCACCAAAACTTAGTGCAGCACTGGCCTACAAACAGTCAAGCTGGGAGGCCCCATCGCTGAAATGGTGCTTACCAACATGCTTAGGGCTGTAACATCAGACAGGGAGACTGTCCATCCCCAAGTTGTGAGTGCGCCTCACAAAATGAACTTCCTCCAAATAGTTCCCATTTCGGCAATGGGAACACACCTCGACCCTACGACCCTCTGTATTGGAGTGGCTCTGCACCTTGCTGTCCCAATTCACACGTGTATTTGCGGTGATGCGCAAGCTGACCAATATGGTCTACATGTTCTTAACTTTTCGAAAACAAAGGACTGGCATGCAAGACACAATGAAGTCAACAACATCATAAAGAGAACCCTTGCCACTGCTCGATACCCAGCCGAGAGCCCCGATGATTAGCAACCAACAATACCCACAACCCAGCAAACTGTCGAGACGGGATCACCATCTATTCTTGGAAGAATGGCAAGCTCTTAGCATGGGACTATACCCGTGTGTCAATGCTGGTTGACACCTACATCCATCACAGTGTCAGGTGACAGGGATGAGCTGCTGATCACAGGGAGGAGCATAAGATCAGCAAGTATAAGGACATAAACCAACAGTATCAATTCGTCCCATTGGGATCATAGACCTTGGGATAACGGGGAAAAATTCCAAATGTTTCCTCAAAGAACTGAGTTCCAGACTCATCGACACCAAAAAGGGACCCAAGGGCAGCCACTTTCATGTTCCAGCGCCTCAACGTGGCCGTCCAGAGATGAAAATGCTTGCTGCATACTGGGCTCGCGTCCAGCCTCGGAGGAGCTGGAGGAAATTCATAATCTTTGATGTATTGTTCCAATGTATTCATGTTTGTGTTTTCTGTCAATGTATTCTGTCTAACAATAAAATTTCATGCAGAATTTACAACAAAGGGGGTGGTAGGAGAAGAAAATATTCAAACAGCTCCGGGGAGAACCTTGAGTTTTCCCTGAGGTACGTTTATTGTCTTCTCTGAGGATGAGGGTCCCTAGTAAAGTTCTAGAGGTGGTACCTTTATATATATAATATATATATATATATATATATATATATATATATATATATATATATATATATATATATACTATATATATGTACATATATACATACATATATATATATATATATATATATATATATATAGATATATATATATATATATATATATATATATATATATATATATATATATATGTCGTGCCGAATATGTAAAACTGGTCAATTAGCAAGAACTAATTTAAAATTAAGTCCTTTTTGAAATTTTCTCTTATTCGTTTAAAGATATATTTTTTTCATTAATGTTGATGTAAAAAAATTTAATTTTGCACCAAAAGGAACTTAGAAAACTTACCTAACCTTATTAAAACAAGAACATTTTTTTTAGCCTAACTCAAGTAAATATATTTTAGATTTGTTTACAATAATTTAATACTAAACAAACACAGTGAAATGTATTTTTTTCGTTAGGTTCAGAATGATTTTGGAGAAATTATTGCATACACAAATTTTCACTTGTCCTATATGGCAAGATGAGCGTTGCTATTTAAGCCAAGATCGCAAGTTCTGCCTATTCGGCACGACATATATATATATATATATATATATGTATATATATGTATATGTATATATATGTATATATATGTATATGTATGTATATATATGTATATATATGTATGTATTGTCGTGCCGAATATGTAAAACTGGTCAATTAGCAAGAACTCATTTAAAATTAAGTCCTTTCTAAAATTTTCTCTTATACGTTTAAAGATATATTTTTTTCATTAATGTTGATGTAAAAATTTTTAATTTTGCACCAAAAGGAACTTAGAAAACTTACTTAACCTTATTATAACAAGAACAATTTATTTTAGCCTAACCCAACAAAATATATTTTAGATTTGTTTACAATAATTTAATACTAAACAAACACAGTGAAATATATTTTTTTCGTTAGGTTCAGAATGATTTTGGCGAAATTATTGCATACACAAATTTTCACTTGTCCTATATGGCAAGATGAGCTTTGCTATTTAAGCCAAGATCGCAAGTTCTGCCTATTCGGAACGACATATATATATGTCATGGTAGGCCAAAGCAGCTTCAAAGTCATTTACATACATTTTACCCGATGCACAGATTTTTTTAAAATCTCAAGTGAGATTTTATGAAATTACGTCACTGTATGTCACTCTCAAACGAATAGCCTATCAGATCATGCTGGCTTTTAAGCTTCCTATAGGATGATGTTGTTAGGTGCAAATCTCCAATAGATATTACTATGAGTTAAACTCGTGTTCTATCAACTTAGCTTATAATTAAGTACTTCTCTATACACTAATAATGCGGACATAAGTGACAGGAGCTTACAAAAACGTTCCGGACCCACTTGGACCATTTACAAAGTCACACAGTGGGAAATTGTAAATGTCGTGAGATTCTCTCTCCTATGTGCCGGGTATTTGTGCATTGTTCCAGTCACGGTATTGTGCCTATTGTTCATTATAGGTAGGATGTTCAACTATTCTAGATGTTGTCACAGCCGCAGTAGAGCATGCCGGTGATTAGGCTGCAATACTCATAAATGTGATGCTAAATAATGGCAAACTTAGATGGAATGAATATCATACTGATTTTAGGAAAAATAATCTTTGGAAGCAATGTTTAGAAGGCTGTCCCATAGATGGCTGGCTGCCTTAACCAAACAAACGTCAAAATTGCCGAAGTTGAACTGCAACATGAGCATCAAAGATTTAAAGTATATTATATGATTTGGTAAATTTGTCTACAAACTAATATTATTTTTATGCTAATAAATAAAAAGTAATGTTTCGAAAAAATGTAATCAAGTTATAAACACCCAAAATATATTCAGATAAACTAAAGAAACATTGTAGCTAAAAATATGAGGCCAATTAGGCAGTTTACTGAGAAAGTCATTTTTAAGGCTTTTCTGGACCATCAGCCTAAATTCTGTTTAAGAAAGCCAGGCGCACCGAGGTTCCTGGTGCCTCATATTTTAAAATAATACGTGCAATTTTGGTCACCTTATTTAAGTAAAGACTTTGACAAACTGCAAGGTGTCCAACGCCCGAGGGAGAAAGAAAACCCCTGGAGTAAGAGTAAATCCGCTGAAATACTTTTAGAGCTGGTGAATTTATTCAGCCTTGCAAGGCAAACTTTGTCTAGTGACTTGATGAAAATATTCAGAATGTTAAAGTGTTCGACGGGTTAGATTAAGAAAGAATAATTTAATTTTGCCAGTTCATATATAGCTCAGCGTAGATTTTATATTATAGGCGAAGAATGTCAATAAAATTAAGCAAGGTAACACTTTTCTTAAGTCGTTTGGAAAAATATGGCCATATTGCTGGAAGTCATCAAGAGTAATTCTTGAGTTCTAATATGTCCAATGGTTAACAAACCCAGAAGGCAAATCATCTCAAAATGTTAATAATCCAAGAAGGTTTATTCTTCATTTAATAACTGCTGTTAAGATTTAAATGGTTTAGGAAACCAACAAATTGAGGAATGAGACACTTGTACAACATATTACAATCTTTGCTGACGGACTGAATGTTACGATTTTTGGCTTGCGTAACGTTAATAAAATCGTGGATCCTAAAGGGTAAACGACCTGCCTAGTCTAGGGGCAGCATGTACCTTCATGCAAATTATGAAGCATAAATCTAAATGGTCAATCTGTTACGAGGTAGGACACAAAACTCACCTATACATTTTTTTTTCAACATGTCGGCTGTCTCCCACCGAGGCAGGATGACCCAAAATGAAAGAAAATCTCAAAAAAAAATAAGAAAATATTTTCATCAACATTCAACACTTTCACCTCACTCATACATAATCACTGTTTTGCAGAGGCGCCAGATACAACAGTTTAGAAACATATCCCTCCAAACTGCATAAAATATAATATATAAATAGTATACAACATACAACCTGTTCTATTACAACCAACATCACCACACTCCAGTTCACTTTTACCCAGTACTCACATTAGCTCACTAGCGCACTGCTACTAGTGAGTAAAACAAAATATATAAGCATTTATAAACAAGGAAGCTCCATGACACCCCCTCCCCCTCTCTGCCGGTCTGTCTACCAGCAGGCAAAAACTTAAACAGGCCTCTGCACACTAGGACCTTACAGGTGAACATGAGAACACTTAAAACTGCCCCACACACATACCTCACTCTCCTCTCCTGGCCACTCTGACTGACCAGGAATAATACGCGTCCGGTTTCAGAACTAATCACGGAAAATGACATTATATATTGAGCGTTCTTTTTATACACGATTCACCAACACACTACGTAACACTGAACACACTTGCTGGCGAGGTCTCACAATAAAGATTCCCAAATATTTCAGAAGTGTCTCATTCTTTAACTAAGGATAAACCTAGAAAGACAAGGAATGAGGCATAATTTCTCTGAGGTTTTCCAGTAGGATAGACCCATATGAGTCCACTCACTCCTAAGTTTTTATTTACTATCAGTTGAAGAGAAGACTTGTACATACGTATCACCTCACACATTATTCGAACCTAGGTCCTTTCGGTTTTGAGTCGGGCAAGCTGCTATTGAGCTGCGAGACCTAATAACTAATTCGTTTTTACGTCCTGTAAACAAAGTCTCGTTTTGTTTGTTCACTGAATTGTGACACATTTTTCATAAAAAATAAGTGCAGTATATTTAAATCAAAAGTAAAAGAAATCTTAGTAAAAATTTAGATTTTCCTTTAAATACTTATGAACATTCTTAGAAGTTATCTCACGAGAGATGTTATAAGTAACCTGTAAAAATAAATAATTTCCTTCTGTATAACTTTGCTTCTCAATCACAGTATCAGACACTTGCTCTCTGAAGCATTTTAAATGGGGAAGAAGACCATAGCAAAATATTAAAACTTTAAAAATAAGAAGGTCACAGTGCCATGTTCTTTTGTTCTCATAGACTACCTACACTATTACCATTACCATTATACTACTACTACTACGACTACTGATATTTCTTTGCTAATACTACATTCTCATCCACTTTTTCACTGTTACTACCGCTACTGCTTTCATATTTCTTCCTCTATCACTGTTACATTACTGCTAATACTACTAACTACTGATACCACTACTGATACCACTATTAGCATTACTGTTAATACTACTAACTACTGATACCACTACTAGCATTACTGTTAATACTACTAACTACTGATACCACTACTGATACCACTAT
>NW_027197097.1:22500-45000 GCF_038502225.1 Cherax quadricarinatus | reverse complement strand
TCATTAACTTCACATCATCTGCGAATAGGGACACTTCTGAGTCTATCCCTTCCATCATGTCATTCATATATACCAAAAATAGCACTGGTCCTAATACTGACCCCTGTTGGATCCCGCTCGACACAGGCGCCTACTGTGATACCTCATCACGTACCATGACTCGTTGTTGCCTCCCTGTCAGGTGTTCTCTGATCCATTGCAGTGCCCTTCCTGTTATACGCGCCTGATCCTCCAGCTTCTGCACTAATCTCTTGTGAGGAACTGTGTCGAAGGGTTTCCTGCAGTCCAGGAAAATGCAATCAACCCACCCCTCTCTCTCGCGTCTTACTTCTGTTACCTTGTCATAAATCTCCAGAAGGTTTGTGGCACAGGATTTGTTTTTCATGAATCCGTGCTGGTTATTGTTTATGATCTTGTTCCGTTCCAGGTGCTCCACCACTCTCTTCCTGATAATCTTCTCCATGACTTTGCATACTATACAAGTCAGTGACACAGGTCTATAGTTTAGTGCCTCGTTTCTGTCTCCTTCCTTAAAAATGCTGACTACATTTGCCGTTTTCTATACCTCAGGTAGTTGTCCTGTTTCAAGGGATGTGTTTAAGATTGTGGTTATTGGCATACACAGCGTCTCTGCTCCGGTCCCATCGCCTTTGAGGTATCAAGGTCACTTAGCAGCTTCAGCACCTCCTCCTCAGTTGTGTGTATGTCATCCAACACTTGTTGGTATATTCCCTGTTAGTGTTCCCCTTTGTGCTGTCTTCCCAGAGTCCTTCCTGGCTCCACTGTAAATGCTTCCTTAAATCTCGTGTTGAGCTCCTCGCATACTTTTTGATCGTTTCTTGTGAGTTCCCCACCTTCTTTCCTCAGCCTGATCACCTAGTCTTTGACTGTTGTCTTCCTCCTAATGTGGCTAAACAGCAGTTTCGGGTCAGACTTGACTTTCGATGATATGTCGTTTTCGTACCGTCGCTGGGCCTCCCTCCTTATCTGTGCATACTCGTTCTTGTGAGTACTCACCTAATTGTACTCACCTAATTGTGGTTGCAGGGGTCGAGATTCAGCTCATGGCCCCGCCTCTTCACTGACCGCTACTGGGTCCTCCCTCTCCCTGCTCCATGAGCTTTATCATACCTCGTCTTAAAACTATGTATGGTTCTTGCCTCTACTACATCGCTTGCCAGACTGTTCAACTTCCTAACAATTCTGTGGCTGAAGAAATACTTCATAACATCCTTTTGACTCATATGAGTCTTCAGTTTCCAATTGTGACCCCTTGTTTCTGTGTCCCATATCTGGAACATCCTGTCTCTGTCCAACTGTCTATTCCAGCAGCATTTTGTATATCGTTATCATGTCTCCCCTGACCCTCCTGTCCTCCAGTGTCGTCAGACACTTGTGTGTGTGTGTGTGTGTGTGTGTGTGTGTGTGTGTGTGTGTGTGTGTGTGTGTGTGTGTGTGTGTGTGTGTATCCACCTACACACACTGTGTGGCTGTTAATGGTCCAAGTCGGACTGAACGACGCTATAAGTTTGACTCTCTTATGTGAGGGTTATTTGTGAATGGAACTCACACCTAAAAAACATTGTTAAGAAAGTGGAGAAAGTGCAGAAGTATACAGCAAGGCTTATTCCAAAGCCTGATGAATCTGAGGTGGGCTTGGTGGCTGTGGTTCAGATTCATCAAGACTACTGTACTCAACACCTGCTCCTAGGGCTTGGTGGCTGTGCATCAGATTCGTCAAGACTACTGTACTCAACACCTGCTCCTAGGGCTTGGTGGCTGTGCATCAGATTCGTCAAGACTACTGTACTCAACACCTGTTCCTAGGGTAAGGGACTAATTACGTCATTTTCCACCTCTCCAGTCTTCTGTATTGTACTGATAAAGCCACTGGATGGCGAAACGTCTACGGAATAAAGATACCCAGATGTTGCACTTGTGTCTAACTCATCACTGTCCAGTGAAATTTTGAGAGTGGTGGAGATGTGCGAGATGATATATGAGCCAAGATGAGGCACATCATTACTATTTTCGTTACATTTACAGGGAACATTAAACCCTCAGGGATAATAAATCACCTTAGAAATGGTAGGCCATGAAATTCGATCAATGGAATAGGAGGGAAATTCCCATTCTCTCGATCAAGAACCATTCGCTAGCTTCACGGCGACCTTCTTGAAGGATGGATGAAGGATCGGCTAAGTGATGGTGCTTAAATCAACCACCTATCAGCGTTAAATATGAAGAAATGTGAAGAGTAAGAGTAATTAAGGTCGACCCCACTTCACAGGTCTTCGTCCTGCCCCTCAACCTGCCGCTTCTTAGTTTCAATCCCACTTAGCCTTATAGGCCCTGTCATACCTATTCTTGAAAACATGTTTCTTTTATTCTGTTCTATATATCTAGATGACTCAAGGGCTCTTTTTTTCTTCCATTTAGCTCCTTCTTCAGGGTATGAATTTCTTCTTTGCATCAAGGGGCATTCCAGCTATATATTCATCATTTTATTTACTGACTTTCCTTCCAGTTTCCCAACACTTCGATCAGGAATTCCCTCGTCCATAAGTTGTCTCTTCTGAAATCTGGTTTCTCAAACCCTTCACCTGCCGTTATTCCCTCAGTGTTTAGTGCCACAAGATTCTCGAAAATCTGTAGCAGTCAGGCAGCTATCACTCAGGGGGCTTCATGTTCTGTTTCATCTTTGACTCTCTCTCTCTCTCTCTCTCTCTCTCTCTCTCTCTCTCTCTCTCTCTCTCTCTCTCTCTCTCTCTCTCTCTCTCTCTCTCTCTCTCTCTCTCTCATCCTTAACAAGCTGACTCGAAAACTTTCTGGCTCCTCACCATGGTTTCGTTTCTCCTAATATACTTTTAGTGGCTGAAATCTCCCTCTGCATATAGAGTAAACAATACACAGTAAATAACTGATTATAGAATAAGTTATACATACAATAAATAATTATAGATACGTATTGTTGATGGGAAAAGATGGTAAATCAAAAAGTTTCTTCTATGATTACTCATTTGACTACTCTTGGTGCATACTACAGGCCTTCGAAAGTTAGGGTGTCTGTCTGAAGGTGTTTGTTGCTGGTTACGCTGTTTTACGTATGGATAATATACCGAGCGCTGGTAAAGCGTGTATTGCCATCATAAACCTTAAGTGCTTTAGGTAAACGGACTCTACAGCGTTGTTAATGCGTTGCTTGTTTAATTGACATCGAATATCATTGTCATTCTGCGCAACTTTGCAAGATAAACTGCAACAAATTTAGTGTCCCATTCGTCAGTTTTGACTCATATCTTCTGCTCTTCAGACCTTTGAAATAGTATTTTTTCACATCTTATAATCTTAGTATATAGTACGAAACTCTGCCTTGCTAGAGTCAGAATTATGTCCAATATATTGTCTCCTAGGGTGAGATAAGTGACATGTCGCATTACTTTATAACAGTTAGACATGCCAGCGAATTTCTATGCAATGGTATAGGTTCGCTGAATCAGTTCCGCATGATTGTAGTCGTCCCTTCCACAGCAGCTCTTGTTACCGGAGCCAGTAGATTATTACTAGAGGGTGTAGCATTCTCTCAAACCAGAGTCTGTGGCACACTCCTGGTAACAACGCCTGTTGAGCAGCCCCACTTCCAACGTCTGTAATTCTCTACCAGAACCTGTACCACTTTACCAGAGTCTGAAGTGCATTGCCCGAATCTCCAGCACACTTCCACTTCCAGATTCTGTAGCACACTAGGAGAGCCTGTACCATTACGAGACTGTAGATCAATGTAACTGCAAGAGAATGTAGCTCATTTTCCCATATCCTTCTCTGTAGCACACTCCCATCAAAAGACTATGCAGCACACTCTCAGAATTTGTAGCACGCTTGCATAACCAAAGTTTGTGACCAACTCTGAGCACTATATTCTGTAGCACACTACCAAAGTTTGTATCAGTTTCTCACTACCATAGTCTGCATAACACTACTTGCATCCGTATAACACTGATGTACCTTCTAGTACGCTCCCACTAGGAGTGTCTGAAGCAAATTCTAATCACTGTATTACACTATCAGAGTCTATAGGGAACTCCCACTACCAGAGTCTGTAGCACGTTCCCAAACGCTGTAGCACATAGTAATGCTACAGTGAAGGTCAGGAACTAGTAAAATCAGTTGATATCTCTCCCAGGCGAGGCCAGGAGCTCTAAATCCACCCCTTAAAGTACAACTAGATGAATAAAACCCAGAAAACACTCCCAACACCGGAGTTAGCTTTACAGCCGAGCAGTTCCCTAGCCTGATATCTCTATGTACCACCACATACCTTGGACACGTACTCCACGCACAGCTCATTTCAGTTTTAAAATCTTTGAACGAGTTTTATTCCTGTTTCTCACATTATCGGAAATATATAAATAGAAGCTGGTAATTTATGCAGGTGCACACGACGCTTTAGTTCCCACGGATGTTAAAGACGACCTAACGATATGATTCGTATCAGTGCTAACACCCGAAGTTTCCTGTAGTGTGTTTGTTTGTTTGTTTATTTATTTGTGTGTGTATGTATGTATGTGTGTGTGTGTGTGTGTGTGTGTGTGTGTGTGTGTGTGTGTGTGTGTGTGTGTGTGTGTGTGTGTGTGAGTGTGTGTGTGAGTGTGTGTGTGTGTGTGTGTGTGTGTGTTTGTGTGTGTGTGTGTATGTGTGTGTGTGTGTGTGTGTGTGTGTGTGTGTGTGTGCATGGGCTCTCTGCTGCTGTCTTAAAACATTACATAGATCCTGACGAAGCATGAGAGAGGGAAAGATCAGGAGCTAAAAATATTTATTCCCATGTAGCTTGTCCTGTTTGCGACTGTATTGCAACATGTATGTATTCATGTTTGTACATATGTATCTGTGTTTGTATGTATGCATAGTTGTGCATACATACACTATTATTATCAGACATAATAACTACCATCATCAGCACCACATGACCATTATCATCACCCTTGAAGCCTTTTTATCTATATATATATATATATATATATATATATATATATATATATATATATATATATATATATATATATATATATATACATAAATATATATATATATATATATATATATATACATATATATATATATATAATATATATATATATATATACATAATATATATATAATATATATATATATATGTCGTGCCGAATAGGCAGGACTTGCGATCTTGGCTTAAATAGCAACGCTCATCTTGCCATATAGGACAAGCGAAAATTTGTGTATGCAATAATTTCGCCAAAATCATTCTGGACGTAACGAAATAAATATATTTCATTGTGTTTGTTTAGTTTTAAATTACTGTAAGGAAATCTAAAATATATTTAGTTGGGTTAGGCTAAAATAAATTGCTTTTGTTATAACAAGGTTAGGTAAGTTTTTTAAGTTTCTTTTGGTGCAAAATTAAAAAAAATTACATTAACATTAATGAAAAAAATATATCTTCAAACGTATAAAAGAAAATTTTGGAAAGGGCTTAATTTTAAATGAGTTCTTGCTAATTGACCAGTTTTGCATATTCGGCACGACATATATATATATATATATATATATATATATATATATATATATATATATATATATATATATATAAATATATATATATATATATATATATATATATATATATATATATATATATATATATATATATATATATATATATATATATATATATATATATATGGCTGCAATGGGGAGCCTCATCCTCAGAGAAGACAATAAACGTACCTCAGGGAAAACTCAAGGTTCTCCCCGGAGCTCTTTGAATATTTTCTTCTCCTAACACCTCCTATATTTTATATTCTATGTGAACATTTATTTATTCATAAACATGAATACAATGGCACAATGTATCAAAGATCATGAATTTCCTCCAGCTCCTCCGAGGCTGGACGCGAGCCAAGTATGCATCCAAGGCCTGAATTCGCAATGCGAATTCCTTGCATTGTTAATATCTCTAGTAAGGCTGACGCATGCAGGGGATGAGATGAAAAGCTGTAAGCCTTCTCCCTGAAAGCTGGCTGCTTGGATCAAAGTCTAGCGCAAGCTGGACTCCAAGGTATTGGTCGTGTGGGTAGATTGGTAAAGCACTGCGTACCTTGTTCCAAGGTTCGTAGGTTCGAGTCTCCTTCAGCCAGAGATCAGTATATATATATATATATATATATATATATGTCTTGCTTTCAACGTACCAGCCGTAACCCACTGAGGCAGGGTGGCCCTAAAGGAAAAACAAAAGTTTCTCTTTTTGAATTTAGTAATATATATAGGAGAAGGGGTTACTAGCCCCTTGTTCCTGGCATTTTAGTCGCCTCTTGCTACACGCATGGCTTACGGAGGAAGAATTCTGTTCCACTTCCCCATATATATATATATATATATATATATATATATATATATATATATATATATATATATATATATATATATATATATATATATATATATATATATGTATATATATATATATATATATATATATATATATATATATATATATATATATATATATATATATATTTAATAATTCTGAAACAGGCGAAATTATTTACATTATGTCTATACGTCCGCAGCAGGACTCGAACCTGCGAACTCTGTATCAGAGTCCACAGTATTTTACTATGGAGCCAGACTCCAGACAAGTATGGGCGCCTAGCCGAAGCTAAACGATGTTTCCCCATACCCCGAGGCACCAGGCTTGTTTTCAAAGTTATTTCATCCAATCCTGCCGCATTGAGTGGATAACGAAAGAGATTTAAAATGATTAAAAATTTGCAAACAGGCGAAATTATTAGTAAATATTGTCTCTACGTCCACAGCAGGACTCGAACCTGCAAATTCTGTAACAGAGTCCACAGTACTTTACCACGGAGCCAGACCCCAGATAAGTATTGGCGCCTAGCCGAAGCTAGACGAGTCTGCAAGTTTGAGTCCTGTCTGTTTGCAAAATTATTTACATTGTTATTATTTACAAACATTATTAAAGAGACTGGTGAAGAACAGGAAGAGTTTGAGGTAATCAGTCCCTCAGCCTGTAGTCGATGTAATCAGCCCATCAATCTTGAAAATAATACAGCACATGTGCGAAGATACAGCCTATATACTATAGACAGGTGAGGTGCAGCAGTCTTAAGTGGCATCACACATGACAAACCCAAATGTGGAAGTAGGTCATGCCTAAAGGTATGGCAAGTGAAGAATTCCTTGTATTAAGATCCCAAGATGTTGCTGTGTCTGACAGTAATGTAGATAAATGGTTCAGAGACCCGACAAGTTGAGGGATTGATTACCTCAAACTCCTCCTGTTCCTCACTATTCTCCTCTGTATGGACTGATAAAGCCACTGTGTGGCGAAACGTTTCCTCAGTAAAGATACCCAAGTGTTGCACTTAGAGGCCAGAGGCATCATTAAGGCTTGTGGCAACCTACCTCTGTTTGGCAACGTCTGTTTTTCATTTTAATAATATCGTTCATGGAATTTAATTATCATGAACCAGTATATTTATTGGTTACCGTCAAATGCTTAGGTTTACTGCTCTTTATTTTTGTAGAATCAGCTACAATTAATAACGTTTGCGTTGCCTTGATAACACTGGTCAACAACCAAAATACTTCCGAGACCAGAGTAGCATTTTCCAACTAATTTTAGGTCACTGATAATGATTATCATGGTTGAAATTGTTTGTTAGCTCTACTTTTCAATATAGACCTACATGTCACAACAGGTTCCAACAGGCTTGTGGCAGTGTGTTTATCACACAGTCTCACTACTCTCGGAAACAGAAAGGAAGGCAACTATGATGAATTGGTGATAAACCTCATCAAGGCTTACAAGAACATGGGATGTAACATGTCACCTGACATTCACTTTTTGGGCTCACATTTAGACTTTTTCCAGCTAACTGTTAGGCAGTTAGTGACGAACATGGTGAAAGGTTTCACCAAGATATTTCAGCCAAGAAAAAATGGTACCAGACTATTGCTGAATATTAGCGAGAGAATCATCTCTCGCTAATATTCAGCAATAGTCTGGTACCCACTTTATAAGCGTCAAGCAAAAAATTCAGAGAGTAGGTACGGATCAGAGTTTAAAACATACTGACACATATTGTACGTTATAATAGAATAATCAAATATTACATGTCTCGTATCATTAATCCTATAGCCAATAAGCATTTTTCAAGGTGATATTTGGATCCAGGTCATGAAAATACATAAGAATTAACTAATCTCATTTAAGAAGCATACAACTTTTCAAAATTGTTGACCAGTGTAATCTTGTTGATAACTCCATTAAGTCGTTTTACTTCTACTAAACTTCCTTTCACTTCATGTGGACTCACTAACTTCCAGGAAACAATAATCTGCAGCAACATAGATTTTAGTCAGGTTTCCTGAAAAATATGGTCACAGATTTTGCTTATTACATTATTTTTAAACAGTAATGTTTAAACAACTAATTAGCAATTACATTATTAGTTTATTTGCTGTGTGGGTGACGTAATTAGTTTATCTCTTATGTTATGAGCTTTATACCATTTAAAAATTCATTATCAAAAAATAATTCACCAAAATCCCGCAGTTTGGGGAAAACCTTTATGATACTGATAGTATAAAAAACCCATTCATTTATATTTTATAGCCTATTAGAGAATACGATTCCCCACTGACACTGACAGACGTCAGCCACTCATTACTTTATCGTTATTGTTATTTAATATACGTTCGTATAACTGATTCTATCCTAACAGACTATTAAGAGTATTTTATTTCCGAAGAATGCTAGATCTCAATGATACGAAAAAAGGGCAATTCTGAGGAATCTTCATGTTCTTATTGGAGAACAGGTTAAATAAAGACAGTTCAATACTTGGTGAAAAATAATCTCTTTTTGCAGCAAGTGACTATGGATTGTTCAGAACGCTGGAAATGAACTGAGGAAGTCTGGGTGTTGCATGAACGTGAACACAAATGAACTGAGGAAGTCTGGGTGTTGCATGAGCGTGAACACAAATGAACTGAGGAAGTCTGGGTGTTGCATGAGCGTGAACACAAATGAACTGAGGAAGTCTGGGTGTTGCATGAGCGTGAACACAAATGAACTGAGGAAGTCTGGGTGTTGCATGAGCGTGAACACAAACTGAGGAAGTCTGGGTGTTGCATGAGCGTGAACACTTGCCCTATGTTGAAATGTACTTAACAGTGAATAAGTTTCTACAAAGAATACTTTTATTGAATTTATTATTAAAAGTCTTAAGTATGGTAAAGAGAAGAAAAGAGAAAAATTGTAGCCACCAGAACTTATTTATTAGAAAACAATTCGGTCCCAGAACCTTGATCCTTTCTAACAGAGGTCGAAAACTGCAGTGTTTATATAGGTTGGGTGTAAAGTATGACTGTTACATAGTGACCTTGAAAATTGTACGAGGTCAGGTAGACGATAAGGTCACGTGATTCCTGCGTTGTGAAGTGGGATTGGCTTTGCCTGGTTGATTATCACTTATGCCAGTGTTTTGTAGCTTCCAGTATTATGTTCATTTGAGTTGGCGACTCCGATTAGGGAGGTATGAAGGTACCGTCGGTGTCTAAGGTCAGTACGGACGAGTTTTGTATCATTTCAACTTGTCAAATGTCCTGTGGGGGTTCATATGGAGGATACAGGCGTTCTCTAAGTAGTACATGTTGTAGGCGCTTCGATGCTCACTTAGATGGACCGAAAGATTTCTACCTGTTTCCCCTACTTATTTCTTAGAACAGTGACTACAGGGAATGGAGTAGACGCTTGCTGTGGGAGTTAGAGTTGTGGGATTTAGCCTCGTAATGAGGTCTTTGATGGTTTCATAGTGGAGACTGATATTGCTTCTAGTAAGCACCTGACGGGTATTCCTAGGACTCTCGCCACATGGGAGCATTAGTAACTGCTTAGATTGTAGCTTTTGCCTTCACTCTGCAGTCCCAGAAGAAAGACAGAAATTGAAGACTTGTGAAGGCTTGTGTTTTCTAGGTACATTCCTCTTCAAGGAAACAAGGAGTGGAGATGCAAAGAGCTCTCAAAAAGCCAATAAGGACACCTCTTTTAGTGCGGGTGTCATGGTTTTGATAGATACATACTACAAGACTGAATCGTGTTCTAGAGTTTACAGTGTTTGCAACGTGCGTTTTAAAACCAGTCTATCGGTATCATTTACTAAGGTTTATACCAAGAACTGTAGCCTATATACGCCAAGTTCAGTCAGTAGAATAACTAACTCAGCCATTTTGTTTGCACCTGAGAGTGTGGACTAAGACGTGGCGGACACTCGAGCACTGGGAAGTAACTGGGAATGTCAAATCCATTAAGACTTTCTCGGTGCACCAGACTGACTGCGTTGGCTTGGAGAGATGATGGTGTCCTTACCTTTCCTTTTCACCTAGATTTGAACTCTGAGTCTACTTGGTTTTGTATAATGGATGCAGCGTTGTATGGCCCTTGTGGGCTTAGCTCTTCTTTTTATTATAATAATAATAAAGAATAAGTCCAAACTATTCCTCGCGGTGTGTTCAGTCTTCACCAAATGTGATCGTGTCTCACCTTGTAAAAATGTGAAAAATAGTGATGAGTGTAGTGAAATTTTTTACCAGTTCTAAATAAATAAAAAAGAAGTAAACTCCAAAGACCCATGAACCAATTTTTTGACCCGGCTCAGATATACCTGCCAGAATTTTGGACTTGTACGCTACATAAATAATCCTAGATAGGTTATGTTAGGTAAGGTTGGTCAGGAAGCAGGACAAGTGTTTCCTGACGCGGGTCTTAGTCAGATGATGACTCACCATAAGAGCTTTTGGTCATCTGACCGAGGCCATTCGCTGGCATACCGGTCCACCCTTCTAAAAAGTATGGTCCTAGTTATAACCATCTGTTTATTCCCAGATAAGTACTTGGGCAAAGTCGTAACAAATTTGACAAGACCCCTCTCTATAAATTACTCTTATTAGCTTTCTGTCGGGAGAGGCAAACTGCAGAATCAGAAATTAAATCATCATAAAGCTTTAATGAGAAAAATTGGAAACCAGATAGAAACAAATATTCACCAACAGCCTAATGAAATTTATGCAGCAGTGTTGAAGGAAGACACCGAGCACGTAGCATTGTCTCGCTGCAAAACAGGCACATCTCTTATTCTTGTTAAGTGAGAAGTGTAATGAGGAATAATAAGCATAAACTCTAGATGTTTTGTCTAGCTTTAGTTTGTAGTCTAATGAACTACCATGATGTTATGTTTTTCAGTTTTTGTCGTGTGCCCTTCTTGAACCAGTTGTTACACGTTTTCAAGTGCTGAACGTGTTTTAAGGCTTTTACATATCAGATTTTAAAGTGTCGCGCATGAATGTTGTTCCGTGCGATTACCAGCATGATGTCAAATTATAAACACTTGCTCTTACATCTTCCCGAAAATCATCATACGAAACTTTTCTGTGTTAATTATCCCTTCCAATTACAATATCACAACGATACTAAATATTTATAAAACGACCTCAAGCACACTGCCAACAACAATGGCCACCAGCAACAATTCCGCTTTGAGTATTTGTAGTATTTGCTGAAGCGTCCGTGGCTGATTAATTTTTCATCTTTTTGTTTTTGCTTGCACTCACGTACAAGAGATAATACAGTGTTTATAATTCGCAGAACAAGTGAAGTTACAAATATTTATGGCAGGCCATAGGAGACTTGAACTTACGCACCTTGAGTTAAAACACAGTACTACTATAAAATTATAAAATACGTTTATTTAGCGTGTCAGCGTGTCTCGTTGTGCCCCGGGTTTTCTCGTGTTTACACGGTCGCTCTTACGTGCTAGAACTTTAATTTGTGTCATCAATCCTATACGATACATCCCTCTAGCGCCTAGAACCAATCTTGGGCGGAAAACATTATATACTGAGTCAAAAAAAGAGAATTAGTGTGCACTACCTAGCAGAGTTTACTGCCAGACGGGAATCATAGGCCTGTGTTCCGTGTGCAAAATAATAATAATAGAACTTTTCTTTGTCAGAGGAAAGAAAGTCTCTCTGATAACATTGTGTATACATAGTGTATAGTGTATACTACAGTGGCTCCCTAGTATATAGATGATAAAGGCTAAAGTGTCATTTGAAAACAGGTGAATTTGTAAATGAAGTGATAAGCCTATAGAGGCAGGTGCCAGAAGTCGCCAGAAACTTACCACAGTGGTCAGCTGTTTTAATAATCTTCCTGGCCTGCTAGTGTACTCGCATATAATCTAGTGATACCAGTGAATAGCAGAATACAGTGTTGTAGTAGCAACTAACCAGTATTATAATGGTACTTAGTGGAGTGGAGTGACTTTCATTAGTTTCTTTTTTCTTGAAATACCAGACGTATACTGTGAATTTCATATAACCTGTAGTTACCAGCGGTCGCAATATACACAACGAGAAGCAATTATTACTACAGAAAAAGCATCCTTCCTCCAAAATTTCCACCAGTCAACTATAGTGATAATTTAGCATTTATTGTGGTGGAGACGAAAAAAAACTAGAAAGCTAGATACAGCGATTGATAAACAAGGATTGAGGCTCGACCGTTCGTCACTGTAGAAGCTGCCAGAAATCACCGGCTCTTCAACACGCAAGTTATACTTTTGTATCAATCAAATCACATATTACTCGGGTAGATAATTTCAAGTAGATCCTTCATGTGTTAGCCCAAATCACCGACTAGTATGTTTTAAATAAGTGACCCACTGATCAGATCAGATCGACTGGTCCGAACCCTCGACTGGTCCGAACCCTTTACTGGTTTCAAACAGATTCGTTGGACAATAAAGCAGACTGTAAACGGATGGGGTTGTAGGCGCCCTTATCAAACACAAACAATAAATATAAATCAGGAACGTACACGGTAAGCTGTCCAATATACAAGTACAGTTAGAAATAGAAATACAAATAGCTAGAGCTTCATTTAAGGAGGTTATTAATAGAGCATTCAAGAGGTTGCTAGTAGAATTAAAGTAAATCAACCATTCAAATCATTATGAAGCTCTGTATAGTCTGCAGTCAATCAAACAAACGGGCTTCCACATGGATAAATTGTCATTTTTGTGGAAATTGGTGTCACGCCCCTTGTGCAGATATCCAAGAACTAGCTACAAGTAGTATTAAAACAGGGAAGTGTTTTTGGGAATGCCCAAATGAGGAAAATCTGTGGACTAAAATCACAAGGGTATTAAAAGAGGATAACATCAAAGCTGCTTTCATAGACAACCTGGAAGCTTTCTACAACAGATGGGAACATAAAAAGTCTGGGTTGAATGGTACTGCCCTTGATACTGGCCATGTAGTCAGAAACTGTAAGGCTGGAGGTGATGTCCTGGTAGTCAGTAAATGTGGGGCTGATAGTGCTGTCCTGGGAGATAGTAATGGTGAAGCTGGAGGTGCTGTCCTGGGAGACAGTAATGGTGAAGCTGGAGGTGCTGTCCTGGGAGACAGTATTGGTGAAGCTGGAGGTGCTGTCCTGGGAGACAGTAATGGTGAAGCTGAAGGTGCTGTCCTGGGAGACAGTAATGGTGAAGCTGGAGGTGCTGTCCTGGGAGACAGTAATGGTGAAGCTGGAGGTGCTGTCCTGGGAGACAGTAATGGTGAAGCTGGAGATTTTGTCCAGGTAGTCGGGAATTATACGCAGGAAGGAATACATGTAAATGACCTCATAGGGGACAGGAGCCGTAGTGGGGAAACAAGTGTAGTCAAAGATAAGATAAAACCAATATTGCAAACTAGAAATACCACAGGAAATAGCAAACAAGAGGACTCCACTAGCAATAGTGAGGATATATTACCATAAACAACTGGTGGGAGCTCCATTGTTGGTGCTAGGGAGGATAGGAATAAGACAGGGAAACATGCACCAACAGGGAATACAGTCACAGAAACCCAAGGCAAACGGAAACCAAGCCTGTGCACATACTATGCACTTGGTATCTGCAGACATGGGAAATCTGGAAAAACAGACGGGACGTGCAACTATGACCACCCTAGAAAATGCCATGCCCACATGACAACAGGAAAATGCAAACTCACTTCCTGTAAGCTTTTTCACCCTGAAATGTGCACCTCTTCAGTACAGGAAAGACTGTGCTGTAACTTAAATTGCCAGGCACACCATCTAAAGGGTACAAAAAGATACAAAACATCCAGGCCATGGGAAAACCTGGGTAGCCACAGCCACTCAAGAGGGAGAGTTTTTTTTAGTGCCAGGAAGGAAAAAAAACTGGCAGGAAATGGCAGAAATCGTACACCAAATCCAGTCATTCCTGGAGTGGAACCACAGTCGATGGCCTCCACTCCAAACCAACAGATACAGATACTAATGCCGGAAAAAAAATCCCCCCCCCCAGTACCAACAATACCACCACTCCGATGACATTCTTCTTTGCAAATATACAGGGTCTAAAGCCAGCAACAAACAACAAAGCTGAGGTTGGAGAGTTGAAGGAGGAGGTCTTGCTTCTCCAGGAGGAGATTAGGAGGCTGAAGGTCCACCTCAATGGGCCTGGGAGAGAGTGTGAGGTGGTTGGAGATGTGGGGAATGAGGCTTCTAGCAGTGAGGTGCAGTCTGTCTCTCACTGTGAGGAGGCTGTAGGTGGGGTGGTAGCAACGGCTACCAGCAGTGAGGTGCAGCCCAGCACCTGCTACAAGTGGCGAGTTGTTCACAGTAATGGGAGGCGCATCAGAGTAAGGAAAGTTAAGAGTGCAGATCTGAAGGTAGGAAATCGCTTCTCTGTTCTCCAGGATGAATGTACTTCAGTGGCCAGTGAAGGTAAGGGTACTACTGCCCCTGCTAATGAAGGTAAGCGCATTCTTGTGGTTGGTGACTCTCAGGTAAGATATGTTGATCGTGCTTTTTGTAATAGGAATAAGAAGATGAGAGATAGAGTGTGCTTCCCTGGAGCTGGTGTTGGGGACATTGTCAACAGACTGGATAATATCATGTCAGGTAATGGGAACAAGCCCATTATCTGTCTCAGTGCTGGTGGAAATGATATTGGGAAGGGTAGGAGAGAAGAGCTGCTAGATAAGTACAGGTCAGCTATAGATTTCATTAAGTCTAAGGGAGGGATCCCAATCATATGTAGCATCTTGCCTAGAAGGGGAGTAGGAAATGAATGGTTGTCTAGGGCAATTGGTGTAAATTGCTGGCTAGACAGATACTGCAAGGAACTTGCAATCCCATTCATTGACAACTGGAACAACTTTTATGGCAAACATGATATGTATGCAAGGGATGGGGTTCATCTCTCTGGGGCAGGGGTGGTAGCACTTGCAGACTCGATTGAGAAGGCCATTGGTGAAATGCCTATGATTTTAAACTGATGGAAGATAGAGGTATGGGTGTGTGTGGGAAACAAGCAGGTTGCAACACTAGGGTTGGAAACAGTAAATGTATAAAAGGCATTCAGCATGAAGTTATAAATAAAGACAATAGAACAGGTCAGCAAACAAAGGGGGACAGCAGAGGGCAGCAAGGGACTAGCTCCCTTAAGGTTTACTATACTAATAGCAGGAGTGTTAGAAATAAGATAGATGAGCTAAGATTAATTGCAAGTGCAGGAAACATAGATATTATTGCTATAACAGAGACCTGGCTCAATCTGAAAGATAGAGAGATGCCCTCTGAATGTCACATACAAGGCTATAAATTATTCCACACTGACAGGGTCAACAGGAAAGGTGGTGGAGTAGCGATGTATGTCAGAGACAATTTAAATTGTTGTGTTAGACAAGATATTAAATTAGAAGCGTCAGCCACTGAATCTGTTTGGTTACAGCTTCTCGAGGGCCGAGAAAAACTAATTTTGGGTGTGATTTACAGGGCCCCAAATCTTGATAGGGAGTGCAGTAAACTTCTATGGGACGAAATTCGTAAGGCATCTACATACGAAAATGTTGTGCTAATGGGAGATTTCAACTATAGACAGATTGACTGGAGCAATTTGACAGGAAATTTAGAGTCGGGTGACTTTCTTGATACGATCCAGGATTGTTTTTTAAAACAGTTTGTGACAGAGCCAACTAGGGGAAATAACCTCCTTGACTTGGTTCTTGCCAGTAGGGAAACACTAATTAATAATCTTGAGGTTAATGATGAGCTTGGGGAGAGTGATCACAAATCACTCAGTTTTAACATATCATGGAATTCCCCTAATAATGGCAATCAAGTCTCCGTCCCTGACTTTCGCTTGGCTGATTTCATAGGACTGAAAAATTACTTAGGTGGGCTGAACTGGAATGACCTGACTAGGGGTCAGGTAGGTGGTGATGGTTGCCGATATGATGCTTTCCAGGGCATAGTTCTAGCTGCTCAGTCAAATTATGTTCCAAATAGGGAAATCAGATCAAACAAAAATGATCCTAAATGGATGAACAATAGATTAAAATATCTGATTGGTCAAAAGAGAGGCATATATAGGCAAATCAAAAGAGGAGAGGGGCAATTAAGAAATCGATATATTCAGTTAAAGAGAGAAATAAAAAAGGGAATTAGAAAAACAAATAGAGATTATGAGGTTAAAGTTGCAAGAGAATCGAAGACTAACCCAAAAGGATTCTTTCAGGTATACAGAAGTAAGATCAGGGACAAGATAGGCCCACTCAAAAGTTCCTCGGGTCAGCTCACTGACAGTGATAAGGAAATGTGTAGAATTTTTAACACATACTTCCTCTCAGTTTTTACACAGGAGGATACCAGCGATATTCCAGTAATGATAAATTATGTAGAACAGGACGATAATAAACTGTGCACTATTAGGGTCACAAGTGACATGGTCCTTAGGCAAATAGATAAATTAAAACCTAACAAATCCCCAGGCCCTGATGAACTGTATGCAAGGGTTCTAAAGGAATGTAAAGAGGAGCTTAGCACACCTTTGGCTAATCTTTTCAACATATCACTACAAACTGGCATGGTGCCAGATAAGTGGAAAATGGCAAATGTGATACCTATTTTCAAAACAGGTGACAGGTCCTTAGCTTCGAACTATAGACCAATAAGCCTAACCTCCATAGTGGGAAAATTTATGGAATCAATAATTGCCGAGGCAGTTCGTAGCCACCTTGAAAAGCATAAATTAATCAACGAATCTCAGCATGGTTTTACAAAGGGGCGTTCCTGCCTTACGAATTTATTAACTTTTTTCACTAAGGTATTTGAGGAGGTAGATCATGGTAATGAATATGATATTGTGTATATGGACTTCAGTAAGGCTTTTGACAGGGTCCCACATCAGAGACTATTGAGGAAAATTAAAGCACATGGAATAGGAGGAGAAATTTTTTCCTGGATAGAGGCATGGTTGACAAATAGGCAGCAGAGAGTTTGCATAAATGGGGAGAAATCAGAGTGGGGAAGCGTCACGAGCGGTGTTCCACAGGGGTCAGTGTTGGGCCCCCTGCTGTTCACAATCTACATAAACGACATAGATGAGGGCATAAAGAGCGACATCGGCAAGTTTGCCGATGACACCAAAATAGGCCGTCGAATTCATTCTGACGAGGACATTCGAGCACTCCAGGAAGATTTGAATAGACTGATGCAGTGGTCGGAGAAGTGGCAGATGCAGTTTAATATAGACAAATGCAAAGTTCTAAATGTTGGACAGGACAATAACCATGCCACATATAAACTAAATAATGTAGATCTTAATATTACGGATTGCGAAAAAGATTTAGGAGTTCTGGTTAGCAGTAATCTGAAACCAAGACAACAGTGCATAAGTGTTCGCAATAAAGCTAATAGAATCCTTGGCTTCATATCAAGAAGCATAAATAATAGGAGTCCTCAGGTTGTTCTTCAACTCTATACATCCTTGGTTAGGCCTCATTTAGATTATGCTGCACAGTTTTGGTCACCGTATTACAGAATGGATATAAATTCTCTGGAAAATGTACAAAGGAGGATGACAAAGATGATCCCATGTATCAGAAACCTTCCCTATGAGGATAGACTAAGGGCCCTGAAACTGCACTCTCTAGAAAGACGTAGAATTAGGGGGGATATGATTGAGGTTTATAAGTGGAAGACAGGAATAAATAAAGGGGATGTAAATAGTGTGCTGAAAATATCTAGCCTAGACAGGACTCGCAGCAATGGTTTTAAGTTGGAAAAATTCAGATTCAGGAGGGATATAGGAAAGTACTGGTTTGGTAATAGAGTTGTGGATGAGTGGAACAAACTCCCAAGTACCGTTATAGAGGCCAGAACGTTGTGTAGCTTTAAAAATAGGTTGGATAAATACATGAGTAGATGTGGGTGGGTGTGAGTTGGACCTGATAGCTTGTGCTAACAGGTCGGTTGCCGTGTTCCTCCCTTAAGTCAATGTGACCTGACCTGACTAGGTTGGGTGCATTGGCTTAAGCCGGTAGGGACTTGGACCTGCCTCGCATGGGCCAGTAGGCCTTCTGCAGTGTTCCTTCGTTCTTATGTTCTTATGTTCTTATGTTCTTTCATCCGTGGACTGCTTGCAGAGGCAAAGGCAATGTTCGCGGCTTTCACTGAGACCCACATAAAGGATCACTTGGACAACGAAATATGGATCCCAGGTTACAACCTATACAGATGTGACAGAGTGAACAGGCAAAAGGGGGGGGGGGGTTGGCCTGTACATTGCAGAGTCAGTTGTTTGCACAGAACTGCTAAATGCCTCAAATGATGTAGTGGAAGTTTTAGCAGTAAAGGTCGAGAACCAAAACCTAGTCATTGTGGTAGTCTACAAGCCTCCGGATGCAACATCCCAGCAATTCCAGGAACAGCTGTTAAAAATTGACCACTGTCTGGAAAATCTTCCAGCTCCTGCACCCAACATCTTGCTCCTGGGGGATTTCAACTTAAGACACCTAAAATGGAGGAATATAGCAAATAATATTGTTGCAGTAATAACACCAGGAGGCAGCTCTGATGAAAACTCACACTCACACGAGCTTTTAAATCTCTGCACAAAATTCAATTTAAACCAGCAAATAATAGAGCCTACTAGACTGGAAAATACACTAGACCTCATCTTCACTAACAATGATGATCTGATAAGAAATGTCACCATATCAAAAACAATATACTCAGATCACAACATAATTGAGGTTCAGACATGTATGCGTGGAGCCCCAGACCGACATAATGAGACTAGTCACGAGGGAGCATTCACCAAATTCAACTTCAGTAACAAAAACATAAAGTGGGACCAAGTAAACCAAGTCCTAACCGATATAAGCTGGGAAGATATACTAAGCAACACAGACCCCAACTTATGCCTAGAACAGATTAACTTGGTGGCACTCGATGTATGCACAAGGCTTATTCCTCTAAGAAAAAGGAGGAGTAGATGTAAAATAGAAAGAGACAGGCGCTCCCTTTACAGGCGACGGAAAAGAATAACAGAGCGGCTGAAAGAGGTCAATATATCTGAAATGCGTAGGGAGACACTGGTCAGAGAAATAGCAAGCATCGAACTCAAGCTAAAGGAGTCTTATAGGAGTCAGGAATCGCTGGAAGAACTAAAAGCCATAAATGAAATCGAAAGAAACCCAAAGTATTTCTTCTCCTATGCCAAATCAAAGTCGAGAACAACGTCCAGTATTGGGCCCCTACTTAAACAAGATGGGTCCTACACAGATGACAGCAAGGAAATGAGTGAGCTACTCAAGTCCCAATATGACTCAGTTTTTAGCAAGCCGCTAACCAGACTGAGAGTCGAAGATCAAAATGAATTTTTTATGAGAGAGCCACAAAATTTGGTTAACACAAGCCTATCCGATGTTATCCTGACGCCAAATGACTTCGAACAGGCGATAAATGACATGCCCATGCACTCTGCCCCAGGGCCAGACTCATGGAACTCCGTGTTCATCAAGAACGAGCCTTTTCCATCCTATGGAGAGGGAGCATGGACACGGGGGTCGTCCCACAGTTACTAAAAACAACAGACATAGCCCCACTCCACAAAGGGGGCAGTAAAGCAACAGCAAAGAACTACAGACCGATAGCACTAACATCCTATATCATAAAAATCTTTGAAAGGGTCCTAAGAAACAAGATCACCACCCATCTAGAAACCCATCAGTTACACAACCCAGGGCAACATGGGTTTAGAACAGGTCGCTCCTGTCTGTCTCAACTATTGGATCACTACGACAAGGTCCTAAATGCACTAGAAGATAAAAAGAATGCAGGTGTAATATATACAGACTTTGCAAAAGCCTTCGACAAGTGTGACCATGGCGTAATAGCGCACAAAATGCGTGCTAAAGGAATAACAGGAAAAGTCGGTCGATGGATCTATAATTTCCTCACTAACAGAACACAGAGAGTAGTCGTCAACAGAATAAAGTCCGAGGCAGCTACGGTGAAAAGCTCTGTTCCACAAGGCACAGTACTCGCTCCCATCTTGTTCCTCATCCTCATATCCGACATAGACAAGGATGTCAGCCACAGCACTGTGTCTTCCTTTGCAGATGACACCCGAATCTGCATGACAGTGTCTTCCATTGCAGACACTGCAAGGCTCCAGGTGGACATCAACCGAATCTTTCAGTGGGCTGCAGAAAACAATATGAAGTTCAACGATGAGAAATTTCAATTACTCAGATATGGTAAACACGAGGAAATTAAATCTTCATCAGAGTACAAAACAAATTCTGGCCGCAAAATAGAGCGAAGCACCAACGTCAAAGACCTGGGAGTGATCATGTCGGAGGATCTCACCTTCAAGGACCATAACATTGTATCAATCGCATCTGCTAGAAAAATGACAGGATGGATAATGAGAACCTTCAAAACTAGGGAGGCCAAGCCCATGATGACACTCTTCAGGTCACTTGTTCTGTCTAGGTTGGAATATTGCTGCACACTAACAGCACATTTCAAGGCAGGTGAAATTGCTGACCTAGAAAATGTACAGAGAACCTTCACGGCACGCATAACGGAGATAAAACACCACAATTACTGGGAGCGCTTGAGGTTCCTAAAACTGTATTCCCTGGAACGCAGGCGGGAGAGATACATGATTATATACACCTGGAAAATCCTAGAGGGACTAGTACCGAACTTGCACACGAAAATCACTCACTACGAAAGCAAAAGACTTGGCAGACGATGCAACATCCCCCCAATGAAAAGCAGGGGTATCACTAGCACGTTAAGAGACCATACAATAAGTGTCAGGGGCCCGAGACTGTTCAACTGCCTCCCAGCATATATAAGGGGGATTACCAACAGACCCCTGGCAGTCTTCAAGCTGGCACTGGACAAGCACCTAAAGTCGGTTCCTGACCAGCCGGGCTGTGGCTCGTACGTTGGTTTGCGTGCAGCCAGCAGCAACAGCCTGGTTGATCAGGCTCTGATCCACCAGGAGGCCTGGTCACAGACCGGGCCGCGGGGGCGTTGACCCCCGGAACTCTCTCCAGGTAAACTCCAGGTAAACACAATGGCGGACCACACATAACTCTGGCGTTCAGGAAACAAGGTATTCGCTCCAGATCCGATGACATCAGGATGGTGAGTAGTCTGAAATCTTCTCTCCAGCATGCACTGTGTGGTCTTAGTGTGGATACTGCCAATACGTACTCTAACTCGATAAATGTTTGCAACTAATTTCGATTATTCTGCAAATTATAAGCTATCTCTCGTGGGTTAGTGCATGCAGGAGAGATGAAAAACGTGAATTAATTGCTGGATCAAACGTTCATAATGAAGTGCATCATACTGAATTTCGAATGAAACACAAAATGTGAATTAACATTTAGAAGAATTTTTTTTACCCCTGGTGGACGAAACATTCTCTAAATAAATGCCATAAATCGCACTTTGTATCTTATCCTCATATCTGTTGTATACCATTGATAAATATTTGATATTATGATTTAGAACAAAAGCTAGTGATAAATAACACCAAAATTAAATTACTAATACAGAATAATCACTCTTTATGGAAAATTATGTTAGAAGCTATTCTTATAAAAATTATGTTAGAAACATTCTTATAAAAAAATCACCCCAACAACATACTGGCGGTGTCTACAGAGTTGGTTGCAACGGTTGGGACAAATGGGAAAACCATTAGAAATGAGAATTTCCCAACACCGTTATTCGATACGTATAACACAGGAGTTGAACGTGATTTTCAACCATATTAGAGCATGTAATAACCCAGCAAATTGGGGGGAAGCAAGAATCATCTTCTGTTCCTCTTGTCTTAAAAGGAATATTTTAGAATTGGCAGTTATTAGGTGTGATAGGCATTAATTATACAATATCAGTGATGGGTTGTTCAAATTAGATGCATTTTTAGTTGAGGCAATAGTACACAGTCTAAAATTGGGTTCTTATAAGAGTGCATTAGAATGTCTTAAATATAGTGCCACAAGGAGGAATTAGGGCCTATTTCTCCTGCAGTTTCTGAAGACTGAACCAGA
>NW_027197097.1:0-15000 GCF_038502225.1 Cherax quadricarinatus | reverse complement strand
TTTATTCAGTAGGAAGTGTTCCTTCATTAAGCAGGAAGTGTTCATTCATTCAGTAGGAAGTGTTCCTTCATTCAGCAGGAAGTGTTCCTTCATTCAGCAGGAAGTGTTACTTCATCTCGCAGGAAGTGTTACTTCATTCAGCAGGAAGTGTTCTTTCATTTAGCAGAAAGTGTTCCTTTATTCAGCAGGAAGTGTTACTTCATTCAGCAGGAAGTGTTCCTTCATTAGGTAGGAAGTGTTCCTTCATTCAGTAAAAAGTGTTACTTCATTCAGTAGGAAGTGTTCCTTCATTCATTAGGAAGTGTTCCTTCATTCAGTAGGAAGTGTTCCTTCATTCAGAAGGAAGTGTTCCTTCATTCAGCAGGAAGTGTTATTTCATTCAGCAGGAAGTGTTCCTTCATTCAGCAGGAAGTGTTCCTTCATTCAGTAGGAAGTGTTTCTTCATTCGGGAGGAAGTGTTCCTTCATTCAGCAGGAAGTGTTACTTCATTCAGTAGGAAGTGTTACTTCATTCAGCAGGAAGTGTTTCTTCATTCAGCAGGAAGTGTTACTTCATTCAGTAGGAAGTGTTCCTTCATTCATCCCGAACCGTCATCCCTGATAAGATCATCCCAGAAATCATTCTTGATAATCATCATCCTCCCGGACAGGCCACTCATATATTACAAAAAAAAGGTGATTTTTAAGATGGTAGTTTTACTCATTTTGTAATAAAGAGTTCGGGATACATATATACACATTAAAATGAATTAATCTTTAATATAATATAAAAACACACAATCTTTGGTCTAGAGGTATTTAAACTAATAAACATCTGATAATATATACATGTTACAATAATAAATTATAATTAGCATCTAACTAAAATAATAAATAATTCGTAACCCTACACAGGTACAACTTTCTTGACACTACTGTGTCACTATATATATCTATGCTAAAATAATAAATTAAGTAACATTTAAAATAAATTACAATCAACTGTGTTTCTCACGACACTTATCCGAGTTGTGACGCTCTTACTCCACCGTGTCACTTGACACCCTTTTCTCCGTGTAATACACACACTTTCGCAACCGTGTCACACTTGACACCCTTGTCTCTGCGTCACACTACCCGCATAGCGTCTTTGTTGAGGCCAGTCACATGACACTATTCAATGTACACTACAACCAGGCCATCTTCAGTGTCACACGACACTGTCCGCAGACATCACCGGTAGTCCTATAAATACTCACTAAGGCCGGTAGAAGTACACCGTAAGATGGTCTGGTGAGTACTATCTACCGCCTTCAAGACCAGTTGACACACCGCAAGGTGGTCCGATGCAGCACACACTATGTTGCAAGCTCACTGAATGCGGCCGTCAAATAACTGAGGCCAACAGACTCAGTGAGCTGCGGTGAGCGCTTCTCCTAAAGTTAGTAGAAGCCAGTAGAATACTCTCTACTGCCAGTAGATGTGTACCATTAGGTGTTCAGGTACCTACTGCTTAGATGCGTATCGTTAGGTGTTCAGCTACATAATCCTTCTAAAGCCAATAGATGTATACCGTGAGGTGTTCAGGTACATACTGCTTCTAAAGCCAGTAGATGTGTACCGTGAGGTGTTCAGGTACATACTGCTTCTAAAGCCAGTAGATGTGTACCATGAGGTGTTCAGGTACTTACTGCTTCTAAAGCCAGTAGATGTATACCATTAGGTGTTCAGGTACCTACTGCTTAGATGCGTACCGGTAGGTGTTCAGGTACTTACTGCTCTAAGGCCAGTAGATGTATACCATTAGGTGTTCTGGTAACTACTGCCTAGATGCGTACCGTGAGGTGTTCAGGTACATACTGCTTACATGTGTACCATTAGTTGTTAGGTAAGACACATATGCAACAGTTAGACAACTTTATTCCGAAACGTTTCGCCTACACAGTAGGCTTCTTCAGTCGAATACAGAAAGTAGGCAGGAACAGTAGAGATGTGAAGACGATGTAATCAGTCCATCACCCTTAAAGTCGTAGAATTTGAGGTTGTCAGTCCCTCGGCCTGGAGAAGTTCAGTTCCATAGTCAGGAACTATCTGAAGATCAAGCGACAGTGCGGAGACTTAAATACTGTCGGAAGGAGAGGTGCAGGGTAGTAGTAGTAGTAGTAGTAGTGAGAGGCAACTGAGAGGTCATGTCCCTCTCAGATCCAACCCTTCTCACTTGAAAAGCTTGTCCAAGGTGTTTTCTGTACCAAGATGCCACGTGTTGCAGTGTCTGACAAGATGAACATCAAAATGGTATACAATACCGACAGGTTGTTAGGTAAGACACATATGCAACAGTTAGACAACTTTATTCCGAAACGTTTCGCCTACACAGTAGGCTTCTTCAGTCGAATACAGAAAGTAGGCAGGAACAGTAGAGATGTGAAGACGATGTAATCAGTCCATCACCCTTAAAGTCGTAGAATTTGAGGTTGTCAGTCCCTCGGCCTGGAGAAGTTCAGTTCCATAGTCAGGAACTATCTGAAGATCAAGCGACAGTGCGGAGACTTAAATACTGTCGGAAGGAGAGGTGCAGGGTAGTAGTAGTAGTAGTAGTAGTGAGAGGCAACTGAGAGGTCATGTCCCTCTCAGATCCAACCCTTCTCACTTGAAAAGCTTGTCCAAGGTGTTTTCTGTACCAAGATGCCACGTGTTGCAGTGTCTGACAAGATGAACATCAAAATGGTATACAATACCGACAGGTTGTTAGGTAAGACACATATGCAACAGTTAGACAACTTTATTCCGAAACGTTTCGCCTACACAGTAGGCTTCTTCAGTCGAATACAGAAAGTAGGCAGGAACAGTAGAGATGTGAAGACGATGTAATCAGTCCATCACCCTTAAAGTCGTAGAATTTGAGGTTGTCAGTCCCTCGGCCTGGAGAAGTTCAGTTCCATAGTCAGGAACTATCTGAAGATCAAGCGACAGTGCGGAGACTTAAATACTGTCGGAAGGAGAGGTGCAGGGTAGTAGTAGTAGTAGTAGTAGTGAGAGGCAACTGAGAGGTCATGTCCCTCTCAGATCCAACCCTTCTCACTTGAAAAGCTTGTCCAAGGTGTTTTCTGTACCAAGATGCCACGTGTTGCAGTGTCTGACAAGATGAACATCAAAATGGTATACAATACCGACAGGTTGTTAGGTAAGACACATATGCAACAGTTAGACAACTTTATTCCGAAACGTTTCGCCTACACAGTAGGCTTCTTCAGTCGAATACAGAAAGTAGGCAGGAACAGTAGAGATGTGAAGACGATGTAATCAGTCCATCACCCTTAAAGTCGTAGAATTTGAGGTTGTCAGTCCCTCGGCCTGGAGAAGTTCAGTTCCATAGTCAGGAACTATCTGAAGATCAAGCGACAGTGCGGAGACTTAAATACTGTCGGAAGGAGAGGTGCAGGGTAGTAGTAGTAGTAGTAGTAGTAGTGAGAGGCAACTGAGAGGTCATGTCCCTCTCAGATCCAACCCTTCTCACTTGAAAAGCTTGTCCAAGGTGTTTTCTGTACCAAGATGCCACGTGTTGCAGTGTCTGACAAGATGAACATCAAAATGGTATACAATACCGACAGGTTGTTAGGTAAGACACATATGCAACAGTTAGACAACTTTATTCCGAAACGTTTCGCCTACACAGTAGGCTTCTTCAGTCGAATACAGAAAGTAGGCAGGAACAGTAGAGATGTGAAGACGATGTAATCAGTCCATCACCCTTAAAGTCGTAGAATTTGAGGTTGTCAGTCCCTCGGCCTGGAGAAGTTCAGTTCCATAGTCAGGAACTATCTGAAGATCAAGCGACAGTGCGGAGACTTAAATACTGTCGGAAGGAGAGGTGCAGGGTAGTAGTAGTAGTAGTAGTAGTGAGAGGCAACTGAGAGGTCATGTCCCTCTCAGATCCAACCCTTCTCACTTGAAAAGCTTGTCCAAGGTGTTTTCTGTACCAAGATGCCACGTGTTGCAGTGTCTGACAAGATGAACATCAAAATGGTATACAATACCGACAGGTTGTTAGGTAAGACACATATGCAACAGTTAGACAACTTTATTCCGAAACGTTTCGCCTACACAGTAGGCTTCTTCAGTCGAATACAGAAAGTAGGCAGGAACAGTAGAGATGTGAAGACGATGTAATCAGTCCATCACCCTTAAAGTCGTAGAATTTGAGGTTGTCAGTCCCTCGGCCTGGAGAAGTTCAGTTCCATAGTCAGGAACTATCTGAAGATCAAGCGACAGTGCGGAGACTTAAATACTGTCGGAAGGAGAGGTGCAGGGTAGTAGTAGTAGTAGTAGTAGTGAGAGGCAACTGAGAGGTCATGTCCCTCTCAGATCCAACCCTTCTCACTTGAAAAGCTTGTCCAAGGTGTTTTCTGTACCAAGATGCCACGTGTTGCAGTGTCTGACAAGATGAACATCAAAATGGTATACAATACCGACAGGTTGTTAGGTAAGACACATATGCAACAGTTAGACAACTTTATTCCGAAACGTTTCGCCTACACAGTAGGCTTCTTCAGTCGAATACAGAAAGTAGGCAGGAACAGTAGAGATGTGAAGACGATGTAATCAGTCCATCACCCTTAAAGTCGTAGAATTTGAGGTTGTCAGTCCCTCGGCCTGGAGAAGTTCAGTTCCATAGTCAGGAACTATCTGAAGATCAAGCGACAGTGCGGAGACTTAAATACTGTCGGAAGGAGAGGTGCAGGGTAGTAGTAGTAGTAGTAGTAGTGAGAGGCAACTGAGAGGTCATGTCCCTCTCAGATCCAACCCTTCTCACTTGAAAAGCTTGTCCAAGGTGTTTTCTGTACCAAGATGCCACGTGTTGCAGTGTCTGACAAGATGAACATCAAAATGGTATACAATACCGACAGGTTGTTAGGTAAGACACATATGCAACAGTTAGACAACTTTATTCCGAAACGTTTCGCCTACACAGTAGGCTTCTTCAGTCGAATACAGAAAGTAGGCAGGAACAGTAGAGATGTGAAGACGATGTAATCAGTCCATCACCCTTAAAGTCGTAGAATTTGAGGTTGTCAGTCCCTCGGCCTGGAGAAGTTCAGTTCCATAGTCAGGAACTATCTGAAGATCAAGCGACAGTGCGGAGACTTAAATACTGTCGGAAGGAGAGGTGCAGGGTAGTAGTAGTAGTAGTAGTAGTGAGAGGCAACTGAGAGGTCATGTCCCTCTCAGATCCAACCCTTCTCACTTGAAAAGCTTGTCCAAGGTGTTTTCTGTACCAAGATGCCACGTGTTGCAGTGTCTGACAAGATGAACATCAAAATGGTATACAATACCGACAGGTTGTTAGGTAAGACACATATGCAACAGTTAGACAACTTTATTCCGAAACGTTTCGCCTACACAGTAGGCTTCTTCAGTCGAATACAGAAAGTAGGCAGGAACAGTAGAGATGTGAAGACGATGTAATCAGTCCATCACCCTTAAAGTCGTAGAATTTGAGGTTGTCAGTCCCTCGGCCTGGAGAAGTTCAGTTCCATAGTCAGGAACTATCTGAAGATCAAGCGACAGTGCGGAGACTTAAATACTGTCGGAAGGAGAGGTGCAGGGTAGTAGTAGTAGTAGTAGTAGTGAGAGGCAACTGAGAGGTCATGTCCCTCTCAGATCCAACCCTTCTCACTTGAAAAGCTTGTCCAAGGTGTTTTCTGTACCAAGATGCCACGTGTTGCAGTGTCTGACAAGATGAACATCAAAATGGTATACAATACCGACAGGTTGTTAGGTAAGACACATATGCAACAGTTAGACAACTTTATTCCGAAACGTTTCGCCTACACAGTAGGCTTCTTCAGTCGAATACAGAAAGTAGGCAGGAACAGTAGAGATGTGAAGACGATGTAATCAGTCCATCACCCTTAAAGTCGTAGAATTTGAGGTTGTCAGTCCCTCGGCCTGGAGAAGTTCAGTTCCATAGTCAGGAACTATCTGAAGATCAAGCGACAGTGCGGAGACTTAAATACTGTCGGAAGGAGAGGTGCAGGGTAGTAGTAGTAGTAGTAGTAGTGAGAGGCAACTGAGAGGTCATGTCCCTCTCAGATCCAACCCTTCTCACTTGAAAAGCTTGTCCAAGGTGTTTTCTGTACCAAGATGCCACGTGTTGCAGTGTCTGACAAGATGAACATCAAAATGGTATACAATACCGACAGGTTGTTAGGTAAGACACATATGCAACAGTTAGACAACTTTATTCCGAAACGTTTCGCCTACACAGTAGGCTTCTTCAGTCGAATACAGAAAGTAGGCAGGAACAGTAGAGATGTGAAGACGATGTAATCAGTCCATCACCCTTAAAGTCGTAGAATTTGAGGTTGTCAGTCCCTCGGCCTGGAGAAGTTCAGTTCCATAGTCAGGAACTATCTGAAGATCAAGCGACAGTGCGGAGACTTAAATACTGTCGGAAGGAGAGGTGCAGGGTAGTAGTAGTAGTAGTAGTAGTGAGAGGCAACTGAGAGGTCATGTCCCTCTCAGATCCAACCCTTCTCACTTGAAAAGCTTGTCCAAGGTGTTTTCTGTACCAAGATGCCACGTGTTGCAGTGTCTGACAAGATGAACATCAAAATGGTATACAATACCGACAGGTTGTTAGGTAAGACACATATGCAACAGTTAGACAACTTTATTCCGAAACGTTTCGCCTACACAGTAGGCTTCTTCAGTCGAATACAGAAAGTAGGCAGGAACAGTAGAGATGTGAAGACGATGTAATCAGTCCATCACCCTTAAAGTCGTAGAATTTGAGGTTGTCAGTCCCTCGGCCTGGAGAAGTTCAGTTCCATAGTCAGGAACTATCTGAAGATCAAGCGACAGTGCGGAGACTTAAATACTGTCGGAAGGAGAGGTGCAGGGGAGTAGTAGTAGTAGTAGTAGTAGTAGTAGTAGTAGTGAGAGGCAACTGAGAGGTCATGTCCCTCTCAGATCCAACCCTTCTCACTTGAAAAGCTTGTCCAAGGTGTTTTCTGTACCAAGATGCCACGTGTTGCAGTGTCTGACAAGATGAACATCAAAATGGTATACAATACCGAACGCAGGTTGTTGAGGTAAGAACACGCCATGCCAAGCAGGTTATTAACAACTTTGTTCGAGAACGTTTCGCCTACACGGTAGGGCTTCTTCAGTCGAATGCAGAAGTAGGCAGGGAACAGGTAGGGGAATGTGAAGACAGATGTAATCAGTCCATCATGTAAAGTCGTGAGAATTTGGGGAGGTTGTCAGGTCCCTCGGCCTGGAAGAAGTTCCGGTTCCATAGGTGAGGGAACTGTCTGAAGAAGATCAGGCGACAGGTGGGCGGAGAACTTATGCTGTCGGGAGGAGGTGCAGGGGTAGGTAGTCTCTCACTGCTGCCTGCTACTGCTACTGCCCTGCCACCTCTCCTTCCAGGCACGGTGTTTAAGTCTCCTGTCACTTGATCGCGATGGTTCTGACTATGGAACTAGGGCTCTCAGGCCAGGTGTTGTCAAATTGTCATCGGATGGTGCAAGTGATGGACTGTGTCGATGGCTGCTGTTCCTGCCTCACTCTGTATTCGACTGACTTGTACTGTGTGAGAAGCGACATTCAGGCAAGGTAAGTCAGTAACTGTTGCATGTGTCTTGCCCCTTGTCGGTATGACTGTTGACCATGTATGTTGTTCATCTTGATCGGTACTGCAACCTGTAACTGGACGTCTTTGTAACAAGCAATACCTTGAACAAGCTTTTTCAGGCTGGAAGGTGGAATCAGGGGGACTGACTTCTCGGTCTCCTGCTACTGCTGCCCTGCCTCCCGCTTCCGACGTGGCTGGTCTCGCGTCCAACGATGTTCCGAACAGTTCTGACTATGAGAACTTGAGCCTCGAGCCTGAACTGGAACAACCTGGCCAGGAATTCCTACGAACTTACAAGGAGACTGGCCTCAGATTAATACGTCTCTTACTGTCTGCCTTACTGGTATTCGACCTGAAAGAAACCTACTGTGTGGCAGGCTGTTTCGGAATGGGACTTGTCTAACTGTTTGCATATGTCCTTGCTAACCTGATCATTTCGTGTGCCATGATGTTCTATCTTGTCAGGTTGCTACCTTCATGTTAACATCTTTGGCTGCAAAAGCACCTTGGTTTCAAGCTTTCGAGTGAGAAGGGTTGGAATCTGAGAGGGACATGACCTCTCGGTGACCTGTCCTGCTACTACTACTGCTACCTGCTCACCTACTGCCCTTCTTCGTCTTAGTCCGCTGTCTCGATCTTCGGGAATGAATTCTGGACTATGGAAGACTGGGAACTATCCGAAGCGAACGCAAACCTCATTCTACGACACAAGGAAGTGAACTGAATGACCCATCGTAATACTTCATCTCTGTTTGCTACTTCCTTGCTTACTGTATTCGGCTGACTGCATGTTGAACGTTTCGGAATCGGAAGATGCAACTGTGTGTCTTGGCCCTAACTCCTTGTCGTATTATATACCATTTTGATGTTCATGCTTGTCGGGAACTGCTGACATGTGGCGAAAACCTGGCCAATGCAACAGCCTTTGAATATGTGAGGAAGGAATTGGTGGTGGACATGAGTCGGTGCTTCTCTACTGGCTGCCTTGCTACCCTGCACCTTCTCCTTTCCGTGACCATTCCCGTCTGCGCCGGCTCGCTTGATCTCGGAATAAGTTCTGACCATGGAACTGAACTCTCCGAAGGCCGATGAACGATGGACCTCATTCACGGACTTTCAGGAGGTGAATGGAACTGCCATCGATGTCTTCCACCTCTCCTGCTTCCTGCCTACTCTGTTCATTCGGCTGAAGAAAACTGCTGTGTGAGGCGAAGCATTTCAGGTAAATCTTGATCTAACTGTTGCATCAATGTACCCCCTGTCGGCCTGTTCTGTGGCCACCAATGCCATTTGATGTTCGCTCATTGTCTGTTTGCCTACCCAGCTCGTTGACATCTTAACGGCTACCTTGGTTCAAGCTTTCAGGGGTTGGAGGAAGGTGGTGAGAGGACATGTTTCCTACTCGGTTGCCTCTCGCTACTGCCTGCTGCTACTACCTTGCCCTGCTTTGCTCCTTGGCCGTTGTTGTTGAAGTCTCGCACTGTGCTGCAATGGGTTCGGTTTGACTGGTCTGAACATAGTTGTCCGAGCCGAGATGAACGGCCTCAAATTCCTGCGACTTTCAGGTGATGAACTGTTATCGTCTTCATCCTCCTACTGTTTTCTGCCACTGCATTCTACTAGTAGTGAGCCAAGCAATGAAATTTCAGAATAAAGTCTGGCAATGTAATTGCATTAGTATGGTACTAACAACCTGTCGGCTGTGCCTGCATGTTGATGTTACAATGCTTGTCGTTGCTACTATTACGATTGTTTTATCTTGAATTAAGCCCCTAGGAAATGGCACGTGAGTTGGATCTGGAGGACATGTTCCTGGTTGCCTCTCTGCCTGCCTACTACCTGCCCTGCACCTCTCGACGTGAACAAGTCTCCCCGCACTGTCAGCTCTGATCTTCGGGAGTGAATTCTGACTATGGGTGAACTGGGCAAGTAACTTACTCATTCTACGGCCTTTGAGTGTCCCGTTTAACCTTCATGAATTCTGATCTATTCCCTGTTCCTGCCTACTGTGATTCTACTGAAAGAAATGCCTCAGTGGTAAAACACGTTTCGGAAACTAAAGTGTCGAGTCTGCTATTGCATATGTATTCTTTGCCCAAGCTGTCGTGACCTTGTACTGCATTTGATGTTCTTCTTGCCCATCGGGCTGCTACGAACACGTAATTTATCTTGTGAAAACAAGCCTGGCCTTGGAACTTTTAAAGCTGGAGTTGAAGATACTGAGGAGGACATTCCGGTTACTCGAGACCATACTGCTGCTACTGCTACCTTTCCTCTCCTTTCCGACGGTTGTTAAGTCCGCTGATGTTCGAATGGTTTTGACTGATGGGCGGAACTTTCTCAGGGCGAGAACTATTCGGCCTCGATTCTACCGACTGAAATGGATGGGACTGTTATTCGTTCATAATGCATTCTGACCTACTCTGTATTATTCGGCTGCGTGACAGGCTTTATTCGGAAACTGAAATTCTTGTCTTAACATGTTGCTTACTGCTGGCAACCTGTCGGATGACCTGCCATGATGTTACAATCGTTAATGATCACCATTAGGTGTTCAGGTGCACTTAATGCTCTAAAGGTGCTCAGCCAATGGTCCCCACAATGGGTTTGATGACGTACCAAGGTGGTACTGTAGGTACCAGGCGAGGTTAACTATTTAACCGCTAGTTTGGCAGGGCCGTAACAGCATTGCCTCCTTTTCACTGTGAAGCTGCATGTGACGCCTACCCTCATTACTTCTATGTCCTGGCTATTGGTCTTCCTGTCCAACCTGAGGTTGAAGAAATACTATCTGGCTCTTGAGTTTCAAACGTTGCTCTCGTGTACCCGTTACTCAGTCTTGTGAGTATTTTGTATGTTGTTACAATGTCTCCCTTGGTTCTTTCATCCTCTTTCCTTGTCAGGGTCAGTTTACTTTGCCTCTCCTCTCAGAATATTTCCCTTATATCTAAAACTAATGTCTCTGTATATGTCTTAACTTTTACCTGTTTCTAAACATGTTTTAGCAGGCGATGGGGTTTCAATACTGTCTGTTGCACACTTCAACAGAGGCCTAGCATGTCTTGTATATATTGTGAGGCCGTGAATTATTTTTTGGTTCAAATTCCTGCAAACTGATTTTAAATTTTCAAATCGAGCTTCAGTGCAGAGATTACTCTGTCAAATTACTGGGAGTTTGTGTGGCTCAGGACACATACTTGAAGGATCATTGTCCATTGAGAGAGATTAGTAGTCGTTGTCCATATTGTATATCCAGTCGTCTTTTGCTTCCCCTTCTTTACCCATTTTGACATCCTGTTGTCCCCTGATAAGCCACTCTCTTGTCTTCTTGCCATAGGGACTTAGATGCACTGAAGTGCATTCAGTGTTACTTTTCGATTGTTCAGGAGTGATTTAGTCCAAATCTGTTGGGTAGGAACAATATCAAAAGACTCCTTATAGCCGAAGAATTTTCAGTCGTCCCATCCCAATCCCCAGCTTCCCTCTCTCTCTGTCTCTGTCTCTGTGCTGCCTGCCTGTCTCTGTCTCTGCTCCATGTGTGTCTGTGTGTGTGTCTGTGTGTCTCTGTGTGTTCTCTGTCCTCTCTCTCTCCTCTCTTCTCTCTCTCTCTCTTCCTGTCTTCTCTCTTCTCTGTCTATCCTATCTATCACTCTATCTCCTATCTATCTATTCTATCTATCTCTCTCCTTGTGTCTGTTAGGGTGGTTCAAGGTTAAGGACCCTATGGGCTTTATTTGTAGTTAAGCTATTTGACAGTTCAAGGTTATTCCCTAAGATTTGTTAGGCAAGCGTGAGGCTGTTACCTATAATGACTGGAAGTAGTTGCATTTTGACTTGTTAAAGAGACATACAAATAGGGAACAGGATGAAGTTACAGGGAGCCATCTGTGGGCCAGCATTTTCATTTGATCAACTGACTTTACTCTCTGGTTGACATCATTATGCTGTGCAGATGTGTTCCATACTCGAGTCATCCTTGGTATGTATGATCTCAGATGGAGGTGATGTTTCTGGAAGGAGTACAGCCAAGAGTGAAGTTGCTGCTTTCTGCCCGTCTTGTGGCATAAAAGCTTGCTTCCACGCTGTCCCTCAGAAAGTGGATCCAAGTGGTAGTGCTGACAATATTGGCCTAGGTATATGCAGTGAGGCCACCCCGCCATCCCTCCTATGTTAGGAGGCTCTGCTGAAAGCTAGGACAGATCTATCCAGGATGGGTCCAGGGCGGAGGAGAGATGGGGCGAACGTCTTGCTCTATTCTCTACTCTGTCAAGCAGGTCGCAGATGAGGAGGGGGCAAGGCAAACCCAAGAAAGTGGAGCATACTCAAGGTGTGAGCGTATACTTGCGCCTCGTATAGGATCTTGCAACCCCTACTGTCAAGCAGGATGCGAGATGCGGCGAAAGTGCTGTAAGCTTCCTGGCTGCCTTGTTTGCAAAGATTTTGCCCAACATGGTTCTTCATGGTTAGTTTTGAGTCAAATTTCCCCCCAACCCCAAGGATATCAACTTCTTCTCCAGGTGCCCAACACCCTCCCATTCATCCCATTACTACTGCACCGGCATTACCATCATGGTGCCTGGGAAATTTGATCATGATTTGCGTTTTCTCAGGTGCAAATGTTTGCATATCTATTTCCCCCAAGCTGATATAGCTCTCAGCTGGTGATTGATGTAGCTTAGGGAGCAGCTGGCATTTCTTCTCTTGGATAAGTGAATGTTAGTGTACAGTCGTCCTGCATATGCATGTGATTCTGGGAAGTGAGATAGAAGAAGGTCGTTGGAAGTAGACATTCCCATAACAATGGACCTTTTTTTTAGCCTTCCTTGTGGAACACCCCTTGCCCCCTTTAATAAGGATGTCTTGCTGATTCCGTTCCATTGAGAACTACACATTGAGATCTACCATAGAAGGTAATCACTGCTGGGAGACATATGTCGGCTAGAGCCTTGCCCAATTGGTAGCTTGAAGTTTTTGCTAACAAGAGGCCCTGGTGCCCACTCCCAGGTCGAGCGCCTTGCAATGTCCAGTGCTACCACACAGCTGACTTTGGATTCGTCCAGTGACTGGAATTGCCACTTAGTGGAAGGTTTGGTTTAACAACAGGATCAGCAGCATAGTAACCTTTCCTGCAAGCCATATTGACGATCACAAAGTAGTGAGTGGTAGATCAAAAAACTCTGTCATTTGTCTTGAAGATTATTGTGTCAAGGGTCTCTTACCAGTGATTGTCTGACGGGAGGGTGACCACTGGTCTGTAGTTGCTGATTTCTGCTCTGCTCTTCTTTTGTGAACAGGGACTGCACATTTGCCTCTTTCCATAGGGGGTGAGGGTGTTTACACTGTACTAGGCAGTGCTGAGAAGATGCGAGTTAGAGGTGCTGCCTGAGCTGGTCTGCACATCTTTCATAACAATCTTGGGGCCTCAACATCTGGGCCCTCAGGCCTTTCTTGGTCAAGCGATTTGAAGGAAATGCACCTCCTCCTGCCTTAGCTTGTCACCACTGGACAGACTTTTGACAGTACAGTTCTTTGGCTAGCCTAAGGCCAAGGAGGTTCCCTTGCTGGATCAGGAAGAGACTTGCATTTTAGGTAGCAAAGTGTTCAGCAAAGGGAAATTCCCGCCTTGCCTCTTGACTACTAGTAGAAGGTAGGTCCCCATCCTGTCGATTTAGAGGTGGGAATGAGCTCATCAGGTCCAGAATGCCTTGTCTGTCCTTGACCCAGGGTCCACCAGGTTTTGGAGCCTACCCTACCTGATGCTAAGCTTTCACTAAGTGTCCCCACCTCCCATTTTAGCAATAATGGCCCACTTTTGAACGTCCTTCCCACAGTGCCTGCAAGGACTTGCGTGTGCATGTTCCTGTTATAGGTAGGTAGGGATGTCTCTTATACCTTCTCCGTACTTTGTACTTAGCAGTAGCAGCCTCTCTCTGTGAGAAGCCAAACCAAGGCTCTCTCTCTCTCTCTCTCTCTCCCTCCTCTCTCTCTCTCTCTCTCTCTCTCTCTCTCTGTCTCTCTCTCTCTCTATCTTTCTCTCTCTCTCTATACTCTCTCTCTCTCTCTCTCTCTCTCTCAATCTCTATCTCTCTCTCCTCCTGTCTCTCTCTCTCTCTCTCTCCTTCTCTCTCTCTCTCTCTCTCTCCTCTCTCTCTCTCTCTCTCTCTCTCTCTCTCTCTCTCTCTCTCTCTCTCTCTCTCTCTCTCTCTCTCTCTCTCCCTCTCTCCTTCTCTCTCTCTCTCTCTCTCTCCTCTCTCTCTCTCTCTCTCTCTCTCTCTCTCTCTCTCTCTCTCTCTCTCTCTCTCTCTCTCTCTCTCTTCTCTCTCTCTCTTTCAGTTCTCTCTCTCTATTTAAGTTGTCTGCTCTCAGGCACTTAACTCCATGATCGACTTTTGAGACTAAGATTTGCTGGTCGCTGTTGAAAAGAAATGCACTTTTCTTGGTTTCAGGTGCTGGACTGTCAATCTACCTCTAATTTTCGTCTCTACCTACTCTATGTAATATACAACAATTGAGTTGATACAAGTTTTGTGAAGTTTAACATTTCCTGCCTCTCTCCTTTCCTAAATGTTGGAACATCTGCTGTGTTCCAGATCTCTGGCAATTGTCATAGAATTCATTAGTTTGTAGTAAGAAAAAACAGAATCCACAGTGAGACCCTTTGTCAGGGCCATTTGCTTTTCCAATTGTAACCATTTCCAATCAGCAGTTTTATTTCCACCTCTTATTCTATTATGTATATTCTGCCAGTATAGCTTTGGTACACCCTTTTCTCTTTCCTCTATGGGTGTTTTGCCCCTTATTCGCGATTGTTTCAACTGTTTACCGACTTCTTTGTCGCTTCGTTCATTCATCCCCTCCTTTCCTCTGGAGTTTGTACTTATGTCTTCTCCTATTCTCTCTCCTGTTGTGTAGGTTTGTGCATCAGTTTTTGCTTACACTTGGCTACTGCCTGCTTTATTTTTCTAAGTTTATCGCTCAGGGATTCTCTTCTTGCCCATCCATATTGTTTATCAGCTCCACTCTCCTTTTCGCTTTTCGTTTTCCTGCCATATGGTGGATGAGCCATATTTTTGTTTTATCCATTATCTGTATATTTTCAGGAATGAAGTTCACCTTTGCCTAATTTTCTGGCTAAGTACTCCATAATATGTTTCATCACGTTTATTTTTTCAAGTTCTTTTTCCCATTTGCATTTCATTTAGAATTCATTTCGTCTCTGTGAGCTTAATATTCTAAAATATTGCTGAATTTCCTCAATGTTTTACTTCCAATAGGTTGTACGAAATTCAGTGCCGGTATGATCCTTCTAGTACCCTTGAAGGGCCTATCACATTGCATTTTCGTGTATCAGATGCTACTTATGACGATGCTGATCCATAAATG
>NW_027197096.1:35000-69175 GCF_038502225.1 Cherax quadricarinatus | reverse complement strand
TGTAAAATCAGTCTGTGTTACTGTACCATCAGACTGTGTTACTGTACCATCAGTCTGTGTTACTGTACCATCAGTCTGTGTTACTGCACCATCAGTCTGTGTTACTGTACCACCAGTCTGTGTTGCTGTACCATCAGTCTGTGTTACTGTACCACCAGTCTGTGTTACTGTACCATCAGTCTGTGTTACTGTACCATCAGACTGTGTTACTGTACCATCAGTCTGTGTTACTGTACCATCAGACTGTGTTACTGTACCATCAGTCTGTGTTACTGTACCATCAGTCTGTGTTACTGTACCACGAGTGTGTGTTACTGTACCATCAGTGTGTGTTACTGTACCATCAGTCTGTGTTACTGTACCATCAGTCTGTGTTACTGTACCACCAGTCTGTGTTACTGTACCATCAGACTGTGTTACTGTACCATCAGTCTGTGTTACTGTACCATCAGTCTGTGTTACTGTACCATCAGACTGTGTTACTGTACCATCAGACTGTGTTACTGTACCATCAGTCTGTGTTACTGTACCATCAGACTGTGTTACTGTACCATCAGTCTGTGTTACTGTACCATCAGACTGTGTTACTGTACCATCAGACTGTGTTACTGTACCATCAGTCTGTGTTACTGTACCACCAGTCTGTGTTACTGTACCATCAGACTGTGTTACTGTACCATCAGACTGTGTTACTGTACCATCAGTCTGTGTTACTGTACCACCAGTGTGTGTTACTGTACCATCAGTGTGTGTTACTGTACCATCAGTCTGTGTTACTGTACCATCAGTCTGTGTTACTGTACCATCAGTCTGTGTTACTGTACCATCAGACTGTGTTACTGTACCATCAGACTGTGTTACTGTACCATCAGTCTGTGTTACTGTACCATCAGACTGTGTTACTGTACCATCAGTCTGTGTTACTGTACCATCAGACTGTGTTACTGTACCATCAGACTGTGTTACTGTACCATCAGTCTGTGTTACTGTACCACCAGTCTGTGTTACTGTACCATCAGTCTGTGTTACTGTACAATCAGTCTGTGTTACTGTACCATCAGACTGTGTTACTGTACCATCAGTCTGTGTTACTGTACCATCAGTCTGTGTTACTGTACCATCAGACTGTGTTACTGTACCATCAGACTGTGTTACTGTACCATCAGTCTGTGTTACTGTACCATCAGACTGTGTTACTGTACCATCAGTCTGTGTTACTGTACCATCAGTCTGTGTTACTGTACCACCAGTCTGTGTTACTGTACCACCTGTCTGTGTTACTGTACCACCTGTCTGTGTTACTGTACCACCTGTCTGTGTTACTGTACCACCTGTCTGTGTTACTGTACCACCTGTCTGTGTTACTGTACCACCAGTCTGTGTTACTGTACCACCTGTCTGTGTTACTGTAAAATCAGTCTGTGTTACTGTACCATCAGACTGTGTTACTGTACCATCAGTCTGTGTTACTGTACCATCAGTCTGTGTTACTGCACCATCAGTCTGTGTTACTGTACCACCAGTCTGTGTTGCTGTACCATCAGTCTGTGTTACTGTACCACCAGTCTGTGTTACTGTACCATCAGTCTGTGTTACTGTACCATCAGACTGTGTTACTGTACCATCAGTCTGTGTTACTGTACCATCAGACTGTGTTACTGTACCATCAGTCTGTGTTACTGTACCATCAGTCTGTGTTACTGTACCACGAGTGTGTGTTACTGTACCATCAGTGTGTGTTACTGTACCATCAGTCTGTGTTACTGTACCATCAGTCTGTGTTACTGTACCACCAGTCTGTGTTACTGTACCATCAGACTGTGTTACTGTACCATCAGTCTGTGTTACTGTACCACCAGTCTGTGTTACTGTACCATCAGTCTGTGTTACTGTACCACCAGTCTGTGTTACTGTACCACCAGTCTGTGTTACTGTACCATCAGTCTGTGTTACTGTACCATCAGTCTGTGTTACTGTACCATCAGTCTGTGTTACTGTACCATCAGTCTGTGTTACTGTACCATCAGTCTGTGTTACTGTACCATCAGTCTGTGTTACTGTACCATCAGTCTGTGTTACTGTACCATCAGTCTGTGTTACTGTACCACAAGTCTGTGTTACTGTACCATCAGACTGTGTTACTGTACCATCAGACTGTGTTACTGTACCATCAGACTGTTACTGTACCATCAGTCTGTGTTACTGTACCACCAGTCTGTGTTACTGTACCATCAGTCTGTGTTACTGTACCATGAGTGTGTGTTACTGTACCATCAGTCTGTGTTACTGTACCATCAGTCTGTGTTACTGTACCATCAGACTGTGTTACTGTACCATCAGTCTGTGTTACTGTATCATCAGTCTGTGTTACTGTACCATCAGACTGTGTTACTGTACCATCAGTCTGTGTTACTGTACCACCAGTCTGTGTTACTGTACCACCAGTCTGTGTTACTGTACCATCAGTCTGTGTTACTGTACCATCAGTTTGTGTTACTGTACCATCAGTCTGTGTTACTGTACCATCAGTCTGTGTTACTGTATCATCAGTCTGTGTTACTGTACCATCAGACTGTGTTACTGTACCATCAGTCTGTGTTACTGTACCATCAGTCTGTGTTACTGTACCATCAGTCTGTGTTACTGTACCACCAGTCTGTGTTACTGTACCATCAGTCTGTGTTACTTATAATAATAATAATAATAATAATAATAATAATAATAATAATAATAATGATAATAATCATAATAATCATAATAATAATCATAATAATCATAATAATCATAATAATCATAATAATCATAAGAATAATCATAATAATCATAATAATCATAATAATCATAATAATCATAATAATCATAATAATCATAATAATAATCATAATAATCATAATAATAATCATAATAATCATAATAATCATAATAATCATAATAATAATCATAATAATCATAATAATCATAATAATAATCATAATAATCATAATAATAATCATAATAATCATCATCATCATAATAATAATCATAATAATCAAAATAATCATAATAATCATAATAATCATAATAATCATAATAATCATCATAATAATCATAATAATCATAATAATCATAATAATCATAATAATAATCATAATAATCATAATAATCATAATAATCATAATAATCATAATAATCATAATAATCGTAATAATCATAATAATCATAATAATCATAATAATATTCATAATAATCAAAATAATAATCATAATAATCATAATAATAATCATAATAATCATAATAATCATAATAATAATCATAATAATCATCATCATCATAATAATAATCATAATAATCATAATAATCATAATAATCATAATAATCATAATAATCATAATAATAATCATAATAATCATAATAATCATAATAATCATAATAATCATCATAATAATCATAATAATCATAATAATCATAATAATCATAATAATAATCATAATAATCATAATAATCATAATAATAATCATAATAATCATAATAATAATCATAATAATCATAATAATAATCATAATAATCATAATAATCATAATAATAATCATAATAATCATAATAATAATCACAATAATAATCATAATAATCATAATAATAATCATAATAATCATAATAATCATAATAATCATAATAATAATCATAATAATCATAATAATCATAATAATAATCATAATAATCATAATAATCATAATAATCATCATAATAATCATAATAATCATAATAATAATCATAATAATAATCATAATAATCATAATAATCATAATAATAATCATAATAATCATAATAGTAATCATAATAATCATAATAATAATCATAATAATCATAATAACCATAATAATCATAATAATCATAATAATCATAATAATAATCATAATAATCATAATAATCATAATAATCATCATAATAATCATAATAATCATAATAATAATCATAATAATCATAATAGTAATCATAATAATCATAATAATCATAATAATAATCATAATCATCATAATAATCATAATAATCATAATAATCATAATAATCATAATAATAATCATAATAATCATAATAATCATAATAATAATCATAATAATCATAATAATCATAATAATAATCATAATCATCATAATAATCATAATAATCATAATAATAATCATAATAATCATAATAATCATAATAATCATAATAATCATAATAATAATCATAATAATCATAATAATAATCATAATAATCATCATAATAATCATAATAATCATAATAATAATCATAATAATCATCATAATAATCATAATAATCATAATAATAATCATAATAATCATAATAGTAATCATAATAATCATAATAATCATAATAATAATCATAATCATCATGATAATCATAATAATCATAATAATCATAATAATAATCATAATAATCATAATAATCATAATAATCATCATAATAATCATAATAATCATAATAATCATAATAATCATAATAATCATCATAATAATCATAATAATAATCATAATAATCATCATAATAATCATAATAATCATAATAATCATAATAATAATCATAATAATCATAATAATCATAATAATAATCATAATCATCATAATAATCATAATCATCATAATAATCATAATAATCATAATAATCATAATAATCATAATAATCATAATAATCATAATAATAATCATAATAATCATAATAATCATAATAATAATCATAATAATCATAATAATCATAATAATAATCATAATCATCATAATAATCATAATAATCATAATAATCATAATAATAATCATAATAATCATAATAATAATCATAATAAACATAATAATCATAATAATCATAATCATCATAATAATCATCATAATAATCATAATAATCATCATAATAATCATAATAATAATCATAATAATCATCATAATAATCATAATAATCATAATAATCATAATAATCATAATAATCATCATAATAATCATAATAATCATAATAATCATAATAATCATAATAATCATCATAATAATCATAATAATCATAATAATCATAATAATCATAATAATCATCATAATAATCAGAATAATAATCATGATAATCATAATAATCATCATAATAATCATCATAATAATCATAATAATCATAATAATCATAATGATCATCATAATAATCATAATAATAATAATAATAATCATAATAATCATAATAATCATAATAATCATAATAATCATCATAATAATCATAATAATCATAATAATCATAATAATCATAATAATCATAATAATCATCATAATAATCATAATAATAATCATAATAATCATCATAATAATCATAATAATCATAATAATAATCATAATAATCATAATAATCATAATAATAATCATAATAATCATAATAATCATAATAATAATCATAATCATCATAATAATAATAATAATCATAATAATCATAATAATAATCATAATAATCATAATAATCATAATAATCATAATAATCATAATAATCATAATAATAATCATAATAATCATAATAATCATAATAATAATCATAATAATAATCATAATAATCATAATAATCATAATAATCATAATAATCATAATAATCATAATAATAATCATAATAATCATAATAATCATAATAATCCTGGTCTTCAGGTAATATATCTTCTCAATATTTGCCAACTTAATTAACCTGAATTATTGAACAAGAACAAAATTATCCTTCAACTTCTTACTAAATTATTATTATCATTATTATTATTATTATTATTATTATTATTATTATTATTGTTATTATTATTATTATTATTATTATTATTATTATTATTATTATTATTATTAAGAATATCGCTAGAAATATCTATCGACTGGTAAGATATCTATGGTGGAGGCTGTCTATCTTTTTTCACTTCCCAGCATCCATCTATCTCACCCATCTCCCAGCATCCCACCTCATCCCATCTCCCAGTATCTATCTCACCCATCTCCCAGCATCTATCTCACCCATCTCCCAGCATCTATCTCACCCATCTCCCAGCATCTCACCTCATCCCATCTCCCGGCATCAATCTCATCCCATCTCCCAGCATCCATCTCACCCATCTCCCAGCATCCATCTCACCCTTCTCCCAGCATCCCACCTCATCCCATCTCCCAGCATCCATCTCACCCATCTCCCAGCATCCCACCTGATCCCATCTCCCAGCATCCATCTCACCCATCTCCCAGCATCCCACCTCATCCCACCTCCCGGCATCAATCTCATCCCATCTCCCAGCATCCATCTCACCCATCTCCCAGCATCCCACCTCATCCCATCTCCCAGCATCCATCTCACCCATCTCCCAGCATCCCACCTCATCCCATCTCCCAGCATCAATCTCATCCCATCTCCCAGCATCCTACCTCATCCCATCTCCCAGCATCAATCTCATCCCATCTCCCAGCATCCTACCTCATCCCATCTCCCAGCATCAATCTCATCCCATCTCCCAGCATCCCACCTCATCCCATCTCCCAGCATCCATCTCACCCATCTCCCAGCATCCCACCTCATCCCACCTCCCGGCATCAATCTCATCCCATCTCCCAGCATCCATCTCACCCATCTCCCAGCATCCCACCTCATCCCATCTCCCAGCATCCATCTCACCCATCTCCCAGCATCCCACCTCATCCCATCTCCCAGCATCAATCTCATACCATCTGCCAGCATCCATCTCACCCATCTCCCAGCATCCCACCTCATCCCATCTCCCAGCATCCATCTCACCCATCTCCCAGCATCCCACCTCATCCCATCTCCCAGCATCAATCTCATCCCATCTCCCAGCATCCCACCTCATCACAGACCACTAAAGTCACACTATCAACTCACAAACTAAAAACACAAACCAGGAATTACATCTCCAGTTCCACCACTGTTAAAACAAGCGAGTCATGTCCTCCCCCCACAACATCTCTCTCCAACAAACCCCTAGACACCGGCGCTTCCCCGACACGACCCAGTATAGCCAGAGTCACTTCCAGTCAACCTGTAAACAGGTCTACATCTACAGGTCACCAGTTTACACACACAAAAACTGGCTGCACTATAGACAAGTCTTGTAAACAACACCTGGGAGTTGGATGCTGCCGTCTGGGGTATCTGGAAAGCTTTCCCTGAGGTGACTAGAGAGTTACTGAGCTCTGGAAAGCTTTCCCTGAGGTGACTAGAGAGTTACTGAGCTCTGGAAAGCTTTCCCTGAGGTGACTAGAGAGTTGTTGAGCTCTGGAAAGCTTTCCCTGAGGTGACTAGACAGTTACTGAGCTCTGGAAAGCTTTCCCTGAGGTGACTAGACAGTTACTGAGCTCTGGAAAGCTTTCCCTGAGGTGACTAGAGAGTTGTTGAGCTCTGGAAAGCTTTCCCTGAGGTGACTAGAGAGTTACTTAGCTCTGGAGAGCTTTCCCCTGAGGTGACTAGAAAGTTATTGAGCTCTGGAAAGCTTTCCCTAAGGTGACTAGAGAGTTACTGAGCTCTGGAAAGCTCTCCCTGAGGTGACTAGAGAGCTACTGAGCTCAGGAAAGCTTTCCCTGAGGTGAATAGAGAGTTACTGAGCTCTGGAGAGCTTTCCCTGAAGTCACTAGAGAGTTACTAAGCTCAGGAAAGCTTTCCCTGACGTAACTAGAGAGCTACTGAGCTCTGGAAAGCTTTCCCTGAGGTCACTAGAGAGTTACTAAACTCTGGAAAGCTTTCCCTGAGTTAACTAGAGAGTTACTAAACTCTGGAAAGCTTTCCCTGAGGAGACTTGAGAGTTACTGAGCTCTGGAAAGCTTTCCCTGAGGTGACTAGAGAGTTACTGAGCTCTAGAAAGCTTTCCCTGAGGTGACTAGAGAGTTATTGAGCTCTGGAAAGCTTTCCCTGAGTTAACTAGAGAGTTACTAAACTCTGGAAAGCTTTCCCTGAGGTGACTAGAGAGTTACTGAGCTCTAGAAAGCTTTCCCTGAGGTGACTAGAGAGTTATTGAGCTCTGGAAAGCTTTCCCTGAGTTAACTAGAGAGTTACTGAGCTCTGGAAAGCTTTCCCTGAGGTGACTAGAGAGATATAGAGCTTTGGAAAGCTTTCCCGAGGTCAAGAGAGAGATATTAAGCTTCGGAAAGCTTGAGTTTTAAGGAGGTGTAGTGTTGAGCCGGCGGAAGGCCTCGGTCATCATGTGGCTGACATCACAGGGTCAGGAAACACTTGTCCTTGTATCATGACGGTCCTTGTATCATGACGGTCCTTGTATCATGATGGTCCTTGTATCATGACGGTCCTTGTATCATGACGGTCCTTGTATCATGACGGTCCTTGTATCATGATGGTCCTTGTATCATGACGGTCCTTGTATCATGACGGTCCTTGTATCATGACGGTCCTTGTATCATGACGGTCCTTGTATCATGACGGTCCTTGTATCATGACGGTCCTTGTATCATGACGGTCCTTGTATCATGACGGTCCTTGTATCATGATGGTCCTTGTATCATGATGGTCCTTGTATCATGATGGTCCTTGTATCATGACGGTCCTTGTATCATGACGGTCCTTGCATCATGATGGTCCTTGTATCATGATGGTCCTTGTATCATGACGGTCCTTGTATCATGACGGTCCTTGTATCATGACGGTCCTTGCATCATGACGGTCCTTGTATCATGATGGTCCTTGTATCATGATGGTCCTTGTATCATGATGGTCCTTGTATCATGATGCTCCTTGTATCATGATGGTCCTTGTATCATGACGGTCCTTATATCATGATGGTCCTTGTATCATGATGGTCCTTGTATCATGATGGTCCTTGTATCATGATGGTCCTTGTATCATGATGGTCCTTGTATCATGATGGTCCTTGTATCATGATGGTCCTTGTATCATGACGTTCCTTGTATCATGATGGTCCTTGTATCATGATGGTCCTTGTATCATGATGGTCCTTGTATCATGATGGTCCTTGTATCATGATGGTCCTTGTATCATGATGGTCCTTGTATCATGACGGTCCTTGTATCATGATGGTCCTTGTATCATGACGGTCCTTGTATCATGACGGTCCTTGTATCATGATGGTCCTTGTATCATGTTGGTCCTTGTATCATGATGGTCCTTGTATCATGATGGTCCTTGTATCATGACGGTCCTTGTATCATGACGGTCCTTGTATTATGACGGTCCTTGTATCATGACGGTCCTTGTATCATGATGGTCCTTGTATCATGTTGGTCCTTGTATCATGATGGTCCTTGTATCATGATGGTCCTTGTATCATGACGGTCCTTGTATCATGACGGTCCTTGCATCATGATGGTCCTTGTATCATGATGGTCCTTGTATCATGACGGTCCTTGTATCATGACGGTCCTTGTATCATGACGGTCCTTGCATCATGACGGTCCTTGTATCATGATGGTCCTTGTATCATGATGGTCCTTGTATCATGATGGTCCTTGTATCATGATGGTCCTTGTATCATGATGGTCCTTGTATCATGACGGTCCTTGCATCATGATGGTCCTTGTATCATGATGGTCCTTGTATCATGACGGTCCTTGTATCATGACGGTCCTTGTATCATGACGGTCCTTGCATCATGACGGTCCTTGTATCATGATGGTCCTTGTATCATGATGGTCCTTGTATCATGATGGTCCTTGTATCATGATGGTCCTTGTATCATGATGGTCCTTGTATCATGACGGTCCTTGCATCATGATGGTCCTTGTATCATGATGGTCCTTGTATCATGACGGTCCTTGTATCATGACGGTCCTTGTATCATGACGGTCCTTGCATCATGACGGTCCTTGTATCATGATGGTCCTTGTATCATGATGGTCCTTGTATCATGATGGTCCTTGTATCATGATGGTCCTTGTATCATGATGGTCCTTGTATCATGACGGTCCTTGCATCATGATGGTCCTTGTATCATGATGGTCCTTGTATCATGACGGTCCTTGTATCATGACGGTCCTTGTATCATGACGGTCCTTGCATCATGACGGTCCTTGTATCATGATGGTCCTTGTATCATGATGGTCCTTGTATCATGATGGTCCTTGTATCATGATGGTCCTTGTATCATGATGGTCCTTGTATCATGACGGTCCTTGCATCATGATGGTCCTTGTATCATGATGGTCCTTGTATCATGACGGTCCTTGTATCATGACGGTCCTTGTATCATGACGGTCCTTGCATCATGACGGTCCTTGTATCATGATGGTCCTTGTATCATGATGGTCCTTGTATCATGATGGTCCTTGTATCATGATGGTCCTTGTATCATGATGGTCCTTGTATCATGACGGTCCTTGCATCATGATGGTCCTTGTATCATGATGGTCCTTGTATCATGACGGTCCTTGTATCATGACGGTCCTTGTATCATGACGGTCCTTGCATCATGACGGTCCTTGTATCATGATGGTCCTTGTATCATGATGGTCCTTGTATCATGATGCTCCTTGTATCATGATGCTCCTTGTATCATGACGGTCCTTGTATCATGACGGTCCTTATATCATGATGGTCCTTGTATCATGATGGTCCTTGTATCATGATGGTCCTTGTATCATGATGGTCCTTGTATCATGATGGTCCTTGTATCATGATGGTCCTTGTATCATGATGGTCCTTGTATCATGATGGTCCTTGTATCATGATGGTCCTTGTATCATGATGGTCCTTGTATCATGATGGTCCTTGTATCATGATGGTCCTTGTATCATGATGGTCCTTGTATCATGACGGTCCTTGTATCATGATGGTCCTTGTATCATGATGGTCCTTGTATCATGATGGTCCTTGTATCATGATGGTCCTTGTATCATGATGGTCCTTGTATCATGATGGTCGTTGTATCATGATGGTCCTTGTATCATGATGGTCCTTGTATCATGACGGTCCTTGTATCATGATGGTCCTTGTATCATGATGGTCCTTGTATCATGACGGTCCTTGTATCATGATGGTCCTTGTATCATGATGGTCCTTGTATCATGATGGTCCATGTATCATGATGGTCCTTGTATCATGATGGTCCTTGTATCATGATGGTCCATGTATCATGATGGTCCTTGTATCATGATGGTCCTTGTATCATGATGGTCCTTGTATCATGACGGTCCTTGTATCATGACGGTCCTTGTATCATGATGGTCCTTGTATCATGATGGTCCTTGTATCATGACGGTCCTTGTATCATGACGGTCCTTGTATCATGACGGTCCTTGTATCATGATGGTCCATGTATCATGATGGTCCTTGTATGAGAGTAAGACACTTGTGCAACATCTGGGTATCTTTATTGTAGACGTTTCGCCATCCAGTGGCTTTATCAATACAAATTCCAGGACATAACTTGAAGACAGTAGAACTATGTACAGAAGATGAGGTAATCAGTCCCTCAACCTAGGAGTAGGTGCGAACAGCACCATAGTCGTGGAGATTCTGAAGCAGAAGAAAGAATCCTGGCGCTTATATAGTAACGTCAGGTGAAGCAGACGAGGGCAAAGACACTGCAACATCATGGAATCTTAATTCTGAGGACATGTACATAACCTTCACGACTACGACAACTACTACTACTACTACAACTACTACTACAACTAACCCATCTCTTTGGGAAGGACCTACTTCCACTGGGGAATCCCGCCTACCAGTGTCTTTGCCCTCGTCTGCTTCACCTGACGTTACTATATAAGCGCCAGGATTCTTTCTTCTGCTTCAGAATCTCCACGACTATGGTGCTGTTCGCACCTACTCCTAGGTTGAGGGACTGATTACCTCATCTTCTGTACATAGTTCTACTGTCTTCAAGTTATGTCCTAGAATTTGTATTGATAAAGCCACTGGAGGGCGAAACGTCTACAATAAAGATACCCAGATGTTGCACAAGTGTCTTACTCTCATCTTGTCGGTATTATATACCATTCGTACACATGGTCCTTGTATCATGATGGTCCTTGTATCATGACGGTCCTTGTATCATGACGGTCCTTGTATCATGACGGTCCTTGTATCATGATGGTCCTTGTATCATGATGGTCCTTGTATCATGATGGTCCTTGTATCATGATGGTCCTTCTATCATGACGGTCCTTGTATCATGATGGTCCTTGTATCATGACGGTCCTTGTATCATGACGGTCCTTGTATCATGATGGTCCTTGTATCATGATGGTCCTTGTACCATGATGGTCCTTGTATCATGACAGTCCTTGTATCAACATGGGGAGAAACCAACATGGGGAGCCACCAGCATGGGGAGCCACCAGCATGGGGAGCCAAAAGCATGGGGAGCCACCAACATGGGGAGCCACCAACATAAGGAGCCACCAACATGGGGAGCCACCAACATGGGGAGCCACCAACATGGGGAGCCACCAACATGGGGAGCCACCAACATGGGGAGACACCAACATGGGGAGCCACCAACATGGGGAGCCACAAGCATGGGGAGCCACCAACATGGGGAGCCACCAACATGGGGAGCCACCAACATGGTGAGCCACCAACATGGGGAACCACCAACATGGTGAGCCACCAACATGGGGAGCCACCAGCAAGGGGAGACACCAGCATGGGGAGCCACCAACATGGGGAGCAACCAACATGGAGAGCCACCAACATGGGGAGCCTCCAACATGTGGAGCCACCAGTATGGGGAGCCACCAGCATGGGGAGCCACCAGCATGGGGAGCCACCAACATGGGGAGCCACCAACATGGGGAGCCACCAACATATGGAGCCTCCAACATGGGGAGCCACCAACATGGGGAGCCACCAGCATGGGGAGCCACCAGCATGGGGAGCCACCAACATGGGGAGCCTCCAACATGGGGATCCACCAACATGGGGATCCACCAACATGGGGAGCCACCAACATGGGGAGCCTCCAACATAGTGAGCCACAAACATGGGGAGCCACCAACATGGAGAGCCACCAACATGAAGAGCCACCAACATGGGGAGATACCAACATGGGGAGCCTCCAACATGGGGAGCCACCAACATGCTGAGCCACCAACATGGTGAGCCACCAACTTGGGGAGCAACCAACATGGTGAGCCACCAACATGGGGAGCCACCAAAATGCGGAGCCACCAACATGGGGAGCCACCAACATGGGGAGCCACCAACATATGGAGCCAGCAACATGGGGAGCCAGCAACATGGGGAGCCACCAACATGGTGAGCCAGCAACATGGGGAGCCACCAACATGGGGAGCTACCAACATGGGGGGCCACCAACATGGGGAGCCACCAACATGGCGAGCCACCAACATGGGGAGCCACCAACATGGTGAGCCACCAACATGGGGAGCCACCAACATGGGGAGTCACCAACATGGGGAGCCACCAAAATGGGGAGCTACCAACATGGGGAGCCAGCAACATGGGGAGCCACCAACATGGTGAGCCACCAACATGGGGAGCCACCAACATGGTGAGCCACCAACATGGGGAGCCACCAACACGGGGAGCTACCAACATGGGGAGCCACCAACATGGTGAGCCACCAACATGGTGAGCCACCAACATGGTGAGCCACCAACATGGGGAGCCAACAACATGGAGAGCCACCAACATGGGGAGCCACCAACATGGGGAGCCACCAACATGGGGAGCCTCCAACATGGGGAGCCACCAACATGGAGAGCCACCAACATGGTGAGCCACTAACATGGGGAGCCACCAACATGGTGAGCCACCAACATGGGGAGCCACCAACATGGGGAGCCATCAACATGGGGAGCCACCAACATGGTGAGCCACCAACATGGGGAGCCACCACCATGGTGAGCCACCAACATGGGGAGCCACCAGCTTGGGGAGCCACCAACATGGTGAGCCACCAACATGGTGAGCCACCAACATGGGGAGCCACCAACATGGTGAGTCACCAACATGGGGAGCCACCAACATGGGGAGCCCCCAACATGGGGAGCCACCAACATGGGGAGCCACCAACATGGTGAGCCACCAACATGGGGAGCCACCACCATGGTGAGCCACCAACATGGGGAGCCACCAACATGGGGAGCCACCAACATGGGGAGCCACCAACATGGTGAGCCACCAACATGGGGAGCCACCAGCATGGGGAGACACCAGCATGGGGAGCCACCAACATGGGGAGCCACCAACATGGAGAGCCACCAACATGGGGAGCCTCCAACATGTGGAGCCACCAGTATGGGGAGCCACCAGCATGGGGAGCCAGCAGCATGGGGAGCCACCAACATGGGGAGCCACCAACATGGGGAGCCACCAACATATGGAGCCTCCAACATGGGGAGCCACCAACATGGGGAGCCACCAGCATGGGGAGCCACCAGCATGGGGAGCCACCAACATGGGGAGCCTCCAACATGGGGATCCACCAACATGGGGAGCCACCAACATGGGGAGCCACCAACATGGGGAGCCTCCAACATAGTGAGCCACAAACATGGGGAGCCACAAACATGGAGAGCCACCAACATGAAGAGCCACCAACATGGGGAGATACCAACATGGGGAGCCTCCAACATGGGGAGCCACCAACATGCTGAGCCACCAACATGGTGAGCCACCAACTTGGGGAGCAACCAACATGGTGAGCCACCAACATGGGGAGCCACCAAAATGTGGAGCCACCAACATGGGGAGCCACCAACATGGGGAGCCACCAACATATGGAGCCAGCAACATGGGGAGAAAGCAACATGGGGAGCCACCAACATGGTGAGCCAGCAACATGGGGAGCCACCAACATGGGGAGCTACCAACATGGGGGGCCACCAACATGGGGAGCCACCAACATGGCGAGCCACCAACATGGGGAGCCACCAACATGGTGAGCCACCAACATGGTAAGCCACCAACATGGTGAGCCACCAACATTGGGAGCCAACAACATGGAGAGCCACCAACATGGGGAGCCACCAACATGGGGAGCCACCAACATGGGGAGCCTCCAACATGGGGAGCCACCAACATGGTAAGCCACCAACATGGGGAGCCACCAACATGGGGAGTCACCAACATGGGGAGCCACCAAAATGGGGAGCTACCAACATGGGGAGCCACCAACATGGGGAGCCACCAACATGGTGAGCCACCAACATGGGGAGCCACCAACATGGTGAGCCACCAACATGGGGAGCCACCAACACGGGGAGCTACCAACATGGGGAGCCACCAACATGGTGAGCCACCAACATGGGGAGCCACCAACATGGTGAGCCACCAACATGGTGAGCCACCAACATGGTGAGCCACCAACATGGGGAGCCAACAACATGGAGAGCCACCAACATGGGGAGCCACCAACATGGGGAGCCACCAACATGGGGAGCCTCCAACATGGGGAGCCACCAACATGGAGAGCCACCAACATGGTGAGCCACTAACATGGGGAGCCACCAACATGGTGAGCCACCAACATGGGGAGCCACCAACATGGGGAGCCATCAACATGGGGAGCCACCAACATGGTGAGCCACCAACATGGGGAGCCACCAGCATGGGGAGCCACCAACATGGTGAGCCACCAACATGGTGAGCCACCAACATGGGGAGCCACCAACATGGTGAGTCACCAACATGGGGAGCCACCAACATGGGGAGCCACCAACATGGGGAGCCACCAACATGGGGAGCCACCAACATGGTGAGCCACCAACATGGGGAGCCACCACCATGGTGAGCCACCAACATGGGGAGCCACCAACACGGTGAGCCACCAACATGGTGAGCCACCAACATGGAGAGCCACCAACATGGTGAGCCACCAACATGGGGAGCCACCAACATGGGGAGCCACCAACATGGGGAGCCACCAACATGGGGAGCCACCAACATGGTGAGCCACCAACATGGGAAGCCACCAACATGGGGAGACACCAAAATGGGGAGCCACCAACATGGGGAGCCACCAATATGGTGAACCACCAATATGGGGAGCCACCAACATGGGGAGCCACCAACATGGTGAGCCACCAACATGGTGAGCCACCAACATGGTGAGCCACCAACATGGGGAGCCACCAGCATGGGGAGCCACCAACATGGGGAGCCACCAACATGGGGAGCCACCAACATAGGGAACCACCAACATGGTGAGCCACCAACATGGGGAGCCACCAACATGGGGAGCCACTAACATGGTGAGCCACCAACATGGTAAACCACCAATATGGTGAGCCACCAACGTGGTGAGCCACCAACATGGGGAGCCACCAACATGGGGAGCCACCAACATGGGGAGCCACCAACATGGTGAGCCACCAACATGGTGATCCACCAACATAGTGAGCCATCAACATGGGGAGCCACCAACATGGGGAGCCACCAACATAAGGAGCCACCAACATGGTGAGCCACCAACATGGAGAGCCACCAACATGGGGAGCCACCAAAATGGGGAGCCACCAACATGGGGAGCCACCAACATGGTGAGCCACCAACATGGGGAGCCACCAACATGGGGAGCCACCAACATGGTGAGCCACCAACATGGTGAACCACCAATATGGGGAGCCACCAACATGGTGAGCCACCAACATGGGGAGCCACCAACATGGTGAGCCACTAACATGGTGAGCCACCAACATGGGGAGCCACCAACATGGGGAGCCACCAACATGGTGAGCCACCAACATGGGGAGCCACCAACATGGGGAGCCACCAACATGGTGAGCCACCAACATGGTGAACCACCAATATGGGGAGCCACCAACATGGTGAGCCACCAACATGGGGAGCAACCAACATGGTGAGCCACTAACATGGTGAGCCACCAACATGGGGAGCCACAAACATGGGGAGCCACCAACATGGTGAGCCACCAACATGGGGAGCCACAAACATGGGGAGCCACCAACATGGGGAGCCATCAACATGGGGAGCCACCAACATGGGGAGCCACCAACATGGGGAGCCACCAACATGGTGAGCCTCCAACATGGAAAGCCACCAACATGGGGAGCCACCAACATGGAGAGCCACCAACATGGGGAGCCACCAACATGGTGAGCCACCAACATGGGGAGCTACCAACATGGTGAGCCACCAACATGGTGAGCCTCCAACATGGGCAGCCTCCAACATGGGGAGCCACCAACATGGGGAGCCGCCAACATGGTGAGCCACCAACATGGGGAGCCACCAACATGGTGAGCCACCAACATGGGGAGCCACCAACATGGGGAACCACCAACATGGAGAGCCACCAACATGGGGAGCCACCAACATGGTGAGCCACCAACATGGGGAGCCACCAACATGGTGAGCCACCAACATGGTGAGCCTCCAACATGGGGAGCCTCCAACATAAGGAGCCACCAACATGGGGAGCCACCAACATGGTGAGCCACCAACATGGTGAGCCACCAACATGGGGAGCCACCAACATGGTGAGCCACCAACATGGGGAGCCACCAACATAGGGAGCCTCCAACATGGGGAGCCACCAACATGGGGAGCCACCAACATGGTGAGCCACCAACATGGGGAGCCACCAACATGGGGAGCAACCAACATGGGGAACCACCAACATGGTGAGCCACCAACATGGTGAGCCTCCAACATGGGGAGTTTCCAACATGGGGAGCCACCAACATGGGGAGCCACCAACATGGTGAGCCACCAACATGGTGAGCCACCAACATGGGGAGCCACCAACATGGTGAGCCACCAACATGGGGAGCCACCAACATGGGGAGCCTCCAACATGGGGAGCCACCAACATGGGGAGCCTCCAACATGGGGAGCCACAAACATGGGGAGCCACCAACATGGGGAGCCACCAAGATGGGGAGCCACCAACATGGGAATCCACCAACATGGTGAGCCATCAACATGGGGAGCCACCAACATGGGGAGCCACCAATATTGGGAGCCACCAACATAGGGAGCTAACAACATGGGGAGACACCAACATGGGGAGCCACCAACATGGGGAGCCAAAAACATGGGGACCCAGCAACATGGTGAGCCACCAACATGGGGAGCCAGCAACATGAGGAGCCACCAACATGGGGAGCCACCAACATGGGGAGCCACCAACATAGTGAGCCACCAACATGAGGAGCCACCAACATGGGGAGCCACCAACATGGGGAGCCACCAACATGGTGAGCCACCAACATGGTGAGCCACCAACATGGGGAGCCACCAACATGGGGAGCCACCAACATGGGGAGCCACCAACATGGGGAGCCACCAACATGTGGAGCCACCAACATGGGGAGCCACCAACATGGTGAGCCACCAACATGGGGAGCCCCCAACATGGGGAGCCACCAACATGGGGAGCCACCAACATGGGGAGCCACCAACATGGGGAGCCACCAACATGGTCAGCCACAAATATGGGGAGCCACGAACATGGGGAGCCACGAACATGGGGAGCCACCAACATGGGGAGCCACCAACACGGGGAGCCACCAACATGGGGAGCCACCAACATGGGGAGCCACCAACATGGGGAGCCACCAACATGGGGAGCCACCAACATGGTGAGCCACCAACATGGGGAGCCACCAACATGGGGAGCCACCAACATAGGGAGCCACCAACATGGTGAGCCACCAACATGGTGAGCCTCCAACATGGGGAGCCACCAACATGGTGAGCCACCAACATGGTGAGCTACCAACATGGGGAGCCACCAACATGGTGAGCCACCAACATGGGGAGCCACCAACATGGGGAGCCTCCAACATTGGGAGCCACCAACATAGGGAGCTTCCAACATGGGGAGCCACCAACATGGGGAGCCACCAACATGGAGAGCCACCAACATGGGGAGCCACCAACATGGGAATCCACCAACATGGTGAGCCATCAACATGGGGAGCCACCAACATGGGGAGCCACCATTATTGGGAGCCACCAACATAGGGAGCTACCAACATGGGGAGACACCAACATTGGGAGCCACCAACATGGGGAGCCAAAAACATGGGGACCCAGCAACATGGTGAGCCACCAACATGGGGAGCCACCAACATGAGGAGCCACCAACATGGGGAGCCACCAACATGGGGAGCCACCAACATAGTGAGCCACCAACATGAGGAGCCACCAACATGGGGAGCCACCAACATGGGGAGCCACCAACATGGGGAGCCACCAACATGGTGAGCCACCAACATGGGGAGCCACCAACATGAGGAGCCACCAACATGGGGAGCCACCAACATGGGGAGCCACGAACATGTGGAGCCACCAACATGGGGAGCCACCAACATGGTGAGCCACCAACATGGGGAGCCACCAACATGGGGAGCCACCAACATGGGTAGCCACCAACATGGGGAGCCACCAACATGGGGAGCCACGAACATGGGGAGTTACGAACATGGGGAGCCACCAACAAGGGGAGCCACCAACACGGGGTGCCACCAACATGGGGAGCCACCAACATGGTGAGCCACCAACGTTGGGAGCCACCAACATGGTGAGCCACCAACATGGGGAGATACCAACATGGGGAGCCACCAACATGGTGAGCTACCAATATGGGGAGCCACCAACATGGTGAGCCACCAACATGGGGAGCCACCAACATGGGGAGCCTCCAACATGGTGAGCCACCAAAATGGGGAGCCACCAACATGGGGAGCCACCAACATGGGGAGCCACCAACATGGGGAGCCACCAACATGGGGAGCCACCAACATGGGGAGCCACCAACATGGTGAGCCACCAACATGGGGAGCCACCAACATGGGGAGCCACCAAAATGGGGAGCCACCAACATGGGGAGCCACCAACATGGTGAGCCACCAACATGGGGAGGCACCAACATGGGGAGCCACCAACATGGTGAGCCACCAACATGGTGAACCACCAATATGGGGAGCCACCAACATGGTGAGCCACCAACATGGGGAGCCACCAACATGGGGAGCCACCAACATGGGGAGCCACCAACATGGGGAGCCACCAACATGGGGAGCCACCAACATAAGGAGCCACCAACATGGAGAGCCTCCAACATGGGGAGCCACCAACATGGGGAGCCTCCAACATGGGGAGCCACCAACATGGGGAGCCACCAACATGGGGAGCCACCAACATGGGGAGCCACCAACATGGGGAGCCACCAACATGGGGAGCCACCAACATGGGGAGCCAGCAGCATGGGGAGCCACCTACATGGGGAGCCACCAACATAAGGAGCCACCAACATGGAGAGCCTCCAACATGGGGAGCCACCAACATGGGGAGCCTCCAACATGGGGAGCCACCAACATGGTGAGCCACCAACATGGGGAGCCACCAACATGGGGAGCCACCAACATGGGGAGCCACCAACATGGGGAGCCACCAACATGGGGAGCCACCAACATGGGGAGCCACCAACATGGGGAGCCACCAACATGGGGAGCCACCAACATGGGGAGCCACCAACATGGGGAGCCACCAACATGGGGAGTCACCAACATGGGGAGCCACCAACATAAGGAGCCACCAACATGGAGAGCCAGCAGCATGGGGAGCCACCAACATGGGGAGTCACCAACATGGGGAGCCACCAACATGGGGAGCCACCAACATGGGGAGCCACCAACATGGGGAGCCACCAACATGGGGAGCCACCAACATGGGAGCCACCAACATGGGGAGCCACCAACATGGGGAGCGACCAACATGGGGAGCCACCAACATGGGGAGCCACCAACATGGGGAGCCACCAACATGGGGAGCCACCAACATGGGGAGCGACCAACATGGGGAGCCACCAACATGGGGAGCCACCAACATGGTGAGCCACCAACATGGGGAGCCACCAACATGGGGAGCCACCAACATGGGGAGCCACCAACATGGGGAGCGACCAACATGGGGAGCGACCAACATGGGGAGCCACCAACATGGGGAGCCACCAACATGGGGAGCCACCAACATGGGGAGCGACCAACATTGGGAGCCACCAACATGGGGAGCCACCAACATGGGGAGCGACCAACATGGGGAGCCACCAACATGGGGAGCCACCAACATGGGGAGCCACCAACATGGGGAGCCACCAACATGGGGAGCCACCAACATGGGGAGCCACCAACATGGGGAGCCACCAACATGGGGAGCGACCAACATGGGGAGTCACCAACATGGGGAGCCACCAACATGGGGAGCCACCAACATGGGGAGCCACCAACATGGGGAGCGACCAACATGGGGAGCCACCAACATGGGGAGCCACCAACATGGTGAGCCACCAACATGGGGAGCGACCAACATGGGGAGACACCAACATGGGGAGCCACCAACATGGGGAGCCACCAACATGGGGAGCGACCAACATGGGGAGCGACCAACATGGGGAGCCACCAGCATGGGGAGCCACCAAAATGGGGAGCCACCAACATGGGGAGCCACCAACATGGCGAGCCACCAACATGGGGAGCCACCAACATGGGGAGCGACCAACATGGGGAGCGACCAACATGGGGAGCCACCAACATGGGGAGCCACCAACATGGGGAGCCACCAACATGGGGAGCCACCAACATGGGGAGCCACCAACATGGGGAGCCACCAACATGGGGAGCCACCAACACCAACTTTATCTATGCATGAGTCATTAAAAGTTTTTTACCCCCATCTAGTACCTGAGAGAGAGGGGGAGGGGGAGGGGGAGGGTGGGGGGTGGGGGAGGGGGAGGGGGGAGGGGAGGGGGAGGGTGGGGGGAGTGGGAGGGGGAGGGGAGGGGGGGGGAGGGGAGGGGGGAGGGGAGGAGAGAGGGGAGGGGGGAGGGGAGGAGGGAGGGGAGGGGAGCCAGAGAGATTTTAATAAACAATGGAACAGAAACGACAACAGCATAAACCACAACATAAACCACAACATAAACCACAACATAAACCTCAACATAATCCACAACATAAACCTCAACATAATCCACAACATAAACCTCAACATAATCCACAACATAAACCACAACAACAAACCAGAACAACATAAATTACAACCACATAAACGAGAACAACATAAACCACAACAATTTAAAACACAACAATATAAACCACAACAACATAAACGACAGCAACATAAACCACAACAACATAAACCACAACAACATAAACTCCTACATAAAAAACAGCAATATAAACCCCATCATAAACCACAACAATATAAACCACAACATAAACCACAACAACATAAACCACATAAATATAAACCACAACATAAACCACAGCAACATAAAACACAACATAAACCACAGCAACACTAACCACAATATAAACCACAGCAATATAAACCACAACAAAAACCACAGCAATATAAACCACAGGAACGTAAACCACAACAACATAAACCACAGCAACACTAACCACAATATAAACCTTAGCAATTTAAACCACAATATAAACCACAGCAATATAAACCACAGCAACATAAACCACAGCAACATAAACCACATCATAAAACACAGTAATATAAACCACTGTAACATAAACCACAATATAAACCACAGCAATATAAACCACAGCAACATAAACCACAGCAACATAAACCACATCATAAAACACAGTAATATAAACCACTGTAACATAAACCACAATATAAACCACAGCAATTTAAACTACAATATAAACCACAGCAATAAAAACCACAGCAATATAAACCACAGCAACATAAACCACAGCAACATAAGCCACAGCAATATAAACCCTAACATAAACCACAGCAATATAAACCACAATATAAACCACAGCAACATAAAACACAATATAAATCACAGCAATATAAACCACAACAACATAAACCATAGCAACATAAGCCACAGCAATATAAACCCTAACAAAAACCACAGCAATACAAACCACAATATAAACAACAACATAAACCACTGCAACATAAACCACAGCAACATAAACCACATCATAAAACACAGTAATATAAACCACAGCAACATAAACCACATCAAGATAAACCACAACATACACCACAGCAATATAAACCACAACATAAACCACAGCAACATAAACCACATCATAAAACACAGTAATATAAACCACAGCAACATAAACCACATCAAGATAAACCACAACATACACCACAGCAATATAAACCACAACATAAACCACAGCAACATAAACCACATCAAGATAAACCACAACATAAACCACAGCAACATAAACCACATCAAGATAAACCACAACATAAACCACAGCAATATAAACCCCAATATAAACCACAGCAACATAAACCACATCAAGATAAACCACAATATAAACCACAGCAACATAAACCACATCAAGATAAACCACAATATAAACCACAGCAACATAAACCACATCAAGATAAACCACAACATATACCACAGCAATATAAACCACAATATAAACCACAGCAACATAAACCACATCAAGATAAACCACAATATAAACCACAGCAACATAAACCACATCAAGATAAACCACAATATAAACCACAGCAACATAAACCACATCAAGATAAACCACAATATAAACCACAGCAACATAAACCACATCAAGATAAACCACAATATAAACCACAGCAACATAAACCACATCAAGATAAACCACAACATAAACCACAGCAATATAAACCACAATATAAACCACAGCAACATAAACCACATCAAGCTAAACCACAATATAAACCACAGCAACATAAACCACATCAAGATAAACCACAACATAAACCACAGCAACATAAACCACATCAAGATAAACCACAACATATACCACATCAAGATAAACGACAACATAAACCACAGCAATATAAACCACAATATAAACCACAGCAACATTATTCTCTTATCTGGTTTAAAAAAACGAAATTTAAATCTTTGTTTGTCTCAGGTTTTATTAAGTTTTATAAATTATTGTCTGAAATAAATTGTGTTAGTAGAGGAAGATGGTGGTAGTTGTGGTAGTTGTGATAGTAGAGGAAGATGGTGGTAGTTGTGGTAGTAGAGGAAGATGGTGGTAGTTGTGGTAGTTGTGGTAGTAGAGGAAGATGGGGGTAGTTGTGGTAGTAGAGGAAGATGGTGGTAGTTGTGGTAGTTGTGGTAGTAGAGGAAGATGGTGGTAGTTGTGGTAGTAGAGGAAGATGGTGGTTGTTGTGGTAGTTGTGGTAGTAGAGGAAGATGGTGGTAGTTGTGGTAGTTGTGGTAGTAGAGGAAGATGGTGGTAGTTGTGGTAGTTGTGGTAGTAGAGGGAGTTGGTGGTAGTTGTGGTAGTAGAGGAAGATGGTGGTAGTTGTGGTAGTTGTGGTAGTTGTGGTAGTAGAGGAAGATGGTGGTAGTTGTGTTAGTAGAGGAAGATGGTGGTAGTTGTGTTAGTAGAGGAAGATGGTGGTAGTTGTGGTAGTTGTGGTAGTTGTGGTAGTAGAGGAAGATAGTGGTAGTTGTGTTAGTAGAGGAAGATGGTGGTAGTTGTGTTAGTAGAGGAAGATGGTGGTAGTTGTGGTAGTTGTGGTAGTTGTGGTAGTTGTGTTAGTAGAGGAAGATGGTGGTAGTTGTGGTAGTTGTGGTAGTAGAGGAAGATGGTGGTAGTTGTGGTAGTTGTGGTAGTAGAGGAAGATGGTGGTAGTTGTGGTAGTTGTGGTAGTTGTGGTAGTAGAGGAAGATGGTGGTAGTTGTGGTAGTTGTGGTAGTAGAGGAAGATGGTGGTAGTTGTGGTAGTTGTGGTAGTTGTGGTAGTAGAGGAAGATGGTGGTAGTTGTGTTAGTAGAGGAAGATGGTGGTAGTTGTGGTAGTTGTGGTAGTTGTGTTAGTAGAGGAAGATGGTGGTAGTTGTGGTAGTTGTGGTAGTAGAGGAAGATGGTGGTAGTTGTGGTAGTAGAGGAAGATGGTGGTAGTTGTGGTAGTTGTGGTAGTTGTGGTAGTAGAGGAAGATGGTGGTAGTTCTGTTAGTAGAGGAAGATGGTGGTAGTTGTGGTAGTTGTGGTAGTAGAGGAAGATGGTGGTAGTTGTGGTAGTAGAGGAAGATGGTGGTAGTTGTGTTAGTAGAGGAAGATGGTGGTAGTTGTGGTAGTTGTGGTATTTGTGTTAGTAGAGGAAGATGGTGGTAGTTGTGGTAGTTGTGGTAGTAGAGGAAGATGGTGGTAGTTGTGGTAGTAGAGGAAGATGGTGGTAGTTGTGGTAGTAGAGGAAGATGGTGGTAGTTGTGGTAGTTGTGGTAGTTGTGTTAGTAGAGGAAGATGGTGGTAGTTGTGGTAGTTGTGGTAGTAGAGGAAGATGGTGGTAGTTGTGGTAGTAGAGGAAGATGGTGGTAGTTGTGTTAGTAGAGGAAGATGGTGGTAGTTGTGGTAGTTGTGGTAGTAGAGGAAGATAGTGGTAGTTGTGTTAGTAGAGGAAGATGGTGGTAGTTGTGTTAGTAGAGGAAGATGGTGGTAGTTGTGGTAGTTGTGGTAGTTGTGGTAGTAGAGAAAGATGGTGGTAGTTGTGGTAGTAGAGGAAGATGGTGGTAGTTGTGGTAGTAGAGGAAGATGGTGGTAGTTGTGTTAGTAGAGGAAGATGGTGGTAGTTGTGGTAGTAGAGGAAGATGGTGGTAGTTGTGGTAGTTGTGGTAGTAGAGGAAGATGGTGGTAGTTGTGGTAGTAGACGAAGATGGTGGTAGTTGTGGTAGTAGAGGGAGATGTTGGTAGTTGTGGTAGTAGAGGAAGATGGTGGTAGTTGTGGTAGTTGTGGTAGTAGAGGAAGATGGTGGTAGTTGTGGTAGTAGACGAAGATGGTGGTAGTTGTGGTAGTAGAGGAAGATGCTGGTAGTTGTGGTAGTTGTGGTAGTAAAGGAAGATGGTGGTAGTTGTGGTAGTTGTGGTAGTAGAGGAAGATGGTGGTAGTTGTGGTAGTAGAGGAAGATGGTGGTAGTAGAGGAAGATGGTGGTAGTTGTGGTAGTAGAGGAAGATGGTGGTAGTTGTGGTAGTTGTGGTAGTAGAGGAAGATGGTGGTAGTTGTGGTAGTAGAGGAAGATGTTGGTAGTTGTGGTAGTAGAGGAAGATGGTGGTAGTTGTGGTAGTAGAGGAAGATGGTGGTAGTTGTGGTAGTAGAGGAAGATGTTGGTAGTTGTGGTAGTAGAGGAAGATGGTGGTAGTTGTGGTAGTTGTGGTAGTAGAGGAAGATGGTGGTAGTTGTGATAGTTGTGGTAGTAGAGGAAGATGGTGGTAGATGTGGTAGGAGAGGAAGATGGTGGTAGTAGAGGAAGATGGTGGGAGTTGTGGTAGTAGAGGAAGATGGTGGTAGTTGTGGTAGTAGAGGAAGATGGTGGTAGTTGTGGTAGTAGAGGAAGACGGTGGTAGTTGTGGTAGTAGAGGAAGATGGTGGTAGTTTGGTAGTAGAGGAAGATGGTGGTAGTTGTGGTAGTAGAGGAAGATGGCGGTAGTTGCGGTAGTTGTGGTAGTAGAGGAAGATGGTGGTAGTTGTGGTAGTAGAGGAAGATGGTGGTAGTTGTGGTAGTAGAGGAAGATGGTGGTAGTTGTGGTAGTAGAGGAAGATTGTGGTAGTTATGGTAATAGAGGAAGAAGGTGGTAGTTGTGGTAGTAGAAGAAGATGGTGGTAGTTGTGGTAGTAGAGGAAGATGGTGGTAGTTGTGGTAGTAGAGGAAGTTGGTGGTAGTTGTGGTAGTAGAGGAAAATGGTGGTAGTTGTGGTAGTAGAGGAAGATGTTGGTAGTTGTGGTAGTAGAGGAAGATGGTGGTAGTTGTGGTAGTAGAGGAAGATGGTGGTAGTTGTGGTAGTTGTGGTAGTAGAGGAAGATGGTGGTAGTTGTGGTAGTAGAGGAAGATGGTGGTAGTTGTGATAGTTGTGGTAGTAGAGGAAGATGGTGGTAGTTGTGGTAGTAGAGGAAGATGGTGGTAGTTGTGGTAGTAGAGGAAGATGGTGGTAGTTGTGGTAGTAGAGGAAGATTGTGGTAGTTATGGTAATAGAGGAAGAAGGTGGTAGTTGTGGTAGTTGTGGTAGTAGAAGAAAATGGTGGTAGTTGTGGTAGTTGTGGTAGTAGAGGAAGAAGGTGGTAGTTGTGGTAGTTGTGGTAGTAGAGGAAGATGGTTGTAGTTGTGGTAGTAGAGGAAGATGGTGGTAGTTGTGGCAGTAGAGGAAGATGGTGGTAGTTGTGGTAGTAGAGGAAGATGGTGGTAGTTGTGGTAGTAGAGGAAGATGATGGTAGTTGTGGTAGTAGAGGAAGATGGTGGTAGTTGTGTTAGTAGAGGAAGATGGTGGTAGTTGTGTTAGTAGAGGAAGATGGTGGTAGTTGTGGTAGTAGAGGAAGATGGTGGTAGTTGTAGTAGTAGAGGAAGATTGTGGTAGTTGTGGTAGTAGAGGAAGATGGTGGTAGTTGTAGTAGTAGAGGAAGATGGTGGTAGTTGTGGTAGTAGAGGAAGATGGTAGTAGTTGTGGTAGTAGAGGAAGATGGTGATAGTTGTGTTAGTAGAGGAAGATGGTGGTAGTTGTGGTAGTAGAGGAAGATGGTGGTAGTTGTGGTAGTAGAGGAAGATGGTGGTAGTTGTGGTAGTAGAGGAAGATGGTGGTAGTTGTGGTAGTAGAGGAAGATGGTGGTAGTTGCGGTAGTTGTGGTAGTAGAGGAAGATGGTGGTAGTTGTGGTAGTAGAGGAAGATGGTGGTAGTTGTAGTAGTTGTGGTAGTAGAGGAAGATGGTGGTAGTTGTGGTAGTAGAGGAAGATGGTGGTAGTTGTGGTAGTTGTGGTAGTAGAGGAAGATGGTGGTAGTTGTGGAAGTTGTGGTAGTAGAGGAAGATGGTGGTAGTTGTAGTAGTTGTGGTAGTAGAGGAAAATGGTGGTAGTTGTGGTAGTAGACGAAGATGGTGGTAGTTGTGGTAGTAGAGGAAGATGCTGGTAGTTGTGGTAGTTGTGGTAGTAAAGGAAGATGGTGGTAGTTGTGGTAGTTGTGGTAGTAGAGGAAGATGGTGGTAGTTGTGGTAGTAGAGGAAGATGGTGGTAGTAGAGGAAGATGGTGGTAGTTGTGGTAGTAGAGGAAGATGGTGGTAGTTGTGGTAGTAGAGGAAGAAGGTGGTAGTTGCGGTAGTTGTGGTAGTAGAGGAAGATGGTGGTAGTTGTGGTAGTAGAGGAAGATGGTGGTAGTTGTGGTAGTAGAGGAAGATGGTGGTAGTTGTGGTAGTAGGCGAAGATGGTGGTAGTTGTGGTAGTTGTGGTAGTTGTGGTAGTAGAGGAAGATGGTGGTAGTTGTGGTAGTTGTGGTAGTAGAGGAAGATGGTGGTAGTTGTGGTAGTAGAGGAAGATGGTGGTAGTTGTGGTAGTAGAGGAAGATGTTGGTAGTTGTGGTAGTAGAGGAAGATGGTGGTAGTTGTGGTAGTAGAGGAAGATGGTTGTAGTTGTGGTAGTAGAGGAAGATGGTGGTAGTTGTGGTAGTTGTGGTAGTAGAGGAAGATGGTGGTAGTTGTAGTAGTTGTGGTAGTAGAGGAAGATGGTGGTTGTTGTGGTAGTAGACGAAGATGGTGGTAGTTGTGGTAGTAGAGGAAGATGCTGGTAGTTGTGGTAGTTGTGGTAGTAAAGGAAGATGGTGGTAGTTGTGGTAGTTGTGGTAGTAGAGGAAGATGGTGGTAGTTGTGGTAGTAGAGGAAGATGGTGGTAGTAGAGGAAGATGGTGGTAGTTGTGGTAGTAGAGGAAGATGGTGGTAGTTGTGGTAGTTGTGGTAGTTGTGGTAGTAGAGGAAGATGGTGGTAGTTGTGGTAGTAGAGGAAGATGTTGGTAGTTGTGGTAGTAGAGGAAGATGGTGGTAGTTGTGGTAGTAGAGGAAGATGGTGGTAGTTGTGGTAGTAGAGGAAGATGTTGGTAGTTGTGGTAGTAGAGGAAGATGGTGGTAGTTGTGGTAGTTGTGGTAGTAGAGGAAGATGGTGGTAGTCGTGGTAGTTGTGGTAGTAGAGGAAGATGGTGGTAGATGTGGTAGGAGAGGAAGATGGTGGTATTAGAGGAAGATGGTGGTAGTTGTGGTAGTAGGGGAAGATGGTGGTAGTTGTGGTAGTAGAGGAAGATGGTGGTAGTTGTGGTAGTAGAGGAAGATGGTGGTAGTTGTGGTAGTAGAGGAAGATGGTGGTAGTTGTGGTAGTAGAGGAAGATGGTGGTAGTTGTGGTAGTAGAGGAAGATGGTGGTAGTTGCGGTAGTTGTGGTAGTAGAGGAAGATGGTGGTAGTTGTGGTAGTAGAGGAAGATGGTGGTAGTTGTAGTAGTTGTGGTAGTAGAGGAAGATGGTGGTAGTTGTAGTAGTTGTGGTAGTAGAGGAAGATGGTGGTAGTTGTGGTAGTAGAGGAAGATGGTGGTAGTTGTGGTAGTAGAGGAAGATGGTGGTAGTTGTGGTAGTAGAGGAAGATGGTGGTAGTTGTGGAAGTAGAGGAAGATGTTGGTAGTTGTGGTAGTAGAGGAAGATGGTGGTAGTTGTGGTAGTAGAGGAAGATGGTGGTAGTTGTGGTAGTAGAGGAAGATGGTGGTAGTTGTGGTAGTAGAGGAAGATGGTGGTAGTTGTGGTAGAAGAGGAAGATGGTGGTAGTTGTGGTAGTAGAGGAAGATTGTGGTAGTTATGGTAATAGAGGAAGAAGGTGGTAGTTGTGGTAGTAGAAGAAGATGGTGGTAGTTGTGGTAGTTGTGGTAGTAGAGGAAGATGGTGGTAGTTGTGGTAGTAGAGGAAGATGGTGGTAGTTGTGGTAGTAGAGGAAAATGGTGGTAGTTGTGGTAGTAGAGGAAGATGTTGGTAGTTGTGGTAGTAGAGGAAGATGGTGGTAGTTGTGGTAGTAGAGGAAGATGGTGGTAGTTGTGGTAGTTGTGGTAGTAGAGGAAGATGGTGGTAGTTGTGGTAGTAGAGGAAGATGGTGGTAGTTGTGATAGTTGTGGTAGTAGAGGAAGATGGTGGTAGTTGTGGTAGTAGAGGAAGATGGTGGTAGTTGTGGTAGTAGAGGAAGATGGTGGTAGTTGTGGTAGTAGAGGAAGATTGTGGTAGTTATGGTAATAGAGGAAGAAGGTGGTAGTTGTGGTAGTAGAAGAAGATGGTGGTAGTTGTGGTAGTTGTGGTAGTAGAGGAAGAAGGTGGTAGTTGTGGTAGTTGTGGTAGTAGAGGAAGATGGTGGTAGTTGTGGTAGTAGAGGAAGATGGTGGTAGTTGTGGTAGTAGAGGAAGATGGTTGTAGTTGTGGTAGTAGAGGAAGATGGTGGTAGTTGTAGTAGTAGAGGAAGATGGTGGTAGTTGTGGTAGTAGAGGAAGATGGTGGTAGTTGTAGTAGTAGAGGAAGATGGTGGTAGTTGTGGTAGTAGAGGAAGATGGTAGTAGTTGTGGTAGTAGAGGAAGATGGTGATAGTTGTGTTAGTAGAGGAAGATGGTGGTAGTTGTGGTAGTAGAGGAAGATGGTGGTAGTTGTGGTAGTAGAGGAAGATGGTGGAAGTTGTGGTAGTAGAGGAAGATGGTGGTAGTTGTAGTAGTAGAGGAAGATGGTGGTAGTTGTGGTAGTAGAGGAAGATGGTGGTAGTTGTGGTAGTAGAGGAAGATGGTGGTAGTTGTGGTAGTAGAGGAAGATGGTTGTAGTTGTGGTAGTAGAGGAAGATGGTGGTAGTTGTGGTAGTAGAGGAAGATGTTGGTAGTTGTGGTAGTAAAGGAAGATGGTGGTAGTTGTGGTAGTAGAGGAAGATTGTGGCAGTTGTGGTAGTAGAGGAAGATGGTGGTAGTTGTGGTAGTTGTGGTAGTAGAGGAAGATTGTGGTAGTTGTGGAAGTTGTGGTAGTAGAGGAAGATGGTGGTAGTTGTTGTAGTAGAGGAAGATTGTGGTAGATGTGGTAGTAGAAGAAGAAGGTGGTAGTTGTGGTAGTAGAGGAAGTTGGTGGTAGTTGTGGTAGTAGAGGAAGATGGTGGTAGTTGTGGTAGTAGAAGAAGATTGTGGTAGTTCTGGTAGTAGAAGATGGTGGTAGTTGTGATAGTAGAGGAAGATGGTGGTAGTTGTGGTAGTAGAGGAAGATGGTGGTAGTTGTGGTAGTAGACGAAGACGGTGGTAGTTGTGGTAGGAGACGAAGATGGTGGTATTTGTGGTAGTTGTGGTAGATGTCCCACCAACATCTAGCAACACTATTCCCACCTTCCCTCCCTCCCTCCTTCCCTCCCACCTTCCCTCCCTCCCTCTCTCACTCCCTCCTTCTTTCCCTCCTTCCCTCCCTCCCCCCCTCCCCCCTCCCCCTCCCCCTCCCCGTTCCCTTCCACCCTCCAATCCCCCCTTCCCTCTCCCTCCCTTCCCTCCTCCCTCCTTCCCTCCCTCCTCAATCCCCCCTTCCTTCCCTTCCTCCCTTCCCTCTTTCCCTCACTCCCTCCCCGTCCGTCATTCCCTCCCTCCCTCCCCTCCCTCCCCTCCACCTCCCTTCTTCCCTTCCCATCCCCCCCTTACCTCCTTCCCCTCACTCCCACCCTCCTTCATTCCCTCTCTCCCTCACTCCGCTCCCACCTTCCCTCCCTCCCTCCCTCCCCCTCCATCACTGCCTCAGGGTTGACGTACCAGAGAATAATATTGAGGGTAATATATGAGACATTAGTCTGAGCGTGGAGGATGTGTCTGAGTGTGGAGGATGTGTCTGAGTGTGGAGGATGTGTCTGAGTGTGGAGGATGTGTCTGAGTGTGGAGGATGTGTCTGAGTGTGGAGGATGTATCTGAGTGTGGAGGATGTGTCTGAGTGTGGAGGATGTGTCTGAGTGTGGAGGATGTGTCTGAGTGCGGAGGATGTGTCTGAGTGTGGAGGATGTGTCTGAGTGTGTAGGATGTGTCTGAGTGTGGAGGATGTGTCTGAGTGTGGAGGATGTGTCTGAGTGTGGAGGATGTGTCTGAGTGTGGAGGATGTGTCTGAGTGTGGAGGATGTGTCTGAGTGTGGAGGACGTGTCTGAGTGTGGAGGACGAGTCTGAGTGAGGAGGATGTGTCTGAGTGTGGAGGATGTATCTGAGTGTGGAGGACGTGTCTGAGTGTGGAGGATGTGTCTGAGTGTGGAGGATGTGTCTGAGTGTGGAGGATGCATCTGAGTGTGGAGGATGTGTCTGAGTGTGGAGGATGTGCCTGAGTGTGGAGGATGTATCTGAGTGTGGAGGATGTGTCTGAGTGTGGAGGATGTGTCTGAGTGTGGAGGATGTATCTGAGTGTGGAGGATGTGTCTGAGTGTGGAGGATGTATCTGTGTGGAGGATGTGTCTGAGTGTTGAGGATGAATCTGAGTGTGGAGGATGTGTCTGAGTGTGGAGGATGTGTCTGAGCGTGGAGGATGTGTCTGAGTGTGGAGGATGTATCTGAGTGTGGAGGATGTGTCTGAGTGTGGAGGATGTATCTGAGTGTGGAGGATGTGTCTGAGTGTGGAGGATGTGTCTGAGTGTGGAGGATGTATCTGAGTGTGGAGGATGTGTCTGAGTGTGGAGGATGTGTCTGAGTGTGGAGGATGTGTCTGAGTGTGGAGGATGTGTCTGAGTGTGGAGGATGTGTCTGAGTGTGGAGGATGTATCTGAGTGTGGAGGATGTGTCTGAGTGTGGAGGATGTGTCTGAGTGTGGAGGATGTGTCTGAGTGTGGAGGATGTATCTGAGTGTGGAGGACGTATCTGAGGGTGGAGGATGTATCTGAGTGTGGAGGATGTATCTGAGTGTGGAGGATGAATCTGAGTGTGGAGGATGTGTCTGAGTGTGGAGGATGTGTCTGAGTGTGGAGGATGTGTCTGAGTGTGGAGGATGTGTCTGAGTGTGGAGGATGTGTCCGAGTGTGGAGGATGTATCTGAGTGTGGAGGATGTGTCTGAGTGTGGAGGATGTGTCTGAGTGTGGAGGATGTGTCTGAGTGTGGAGGATGTATCTGAGTGTGGAGGATGTGTCTGAGTGTGGAGGATGTGTCTGAGCGTGGAGGATGTGTCTGAGTGTGGAGGATGTGTCTGAGTGTGGAGGATGTGTCTGAGTGTGGAGGATGTATCTGAGTGTGGAGGATGTGTCTGAGTGTGGAGGATGTGTCTGAGTGTGGAGGATGTGTCTGAGTGTGGAGGATGTATCTGAGTGTGGAGGACGTATCTGAGGGTGGAGGATGTATCTGAGTGTGGAGGATGTATCTGAGTGTGGAGGATGAATCTGAGTGTGGAGGATGTGTCTGAGTGTGGAGGATGTGTCTGAGTGTGGAGGATGTGTCTGAGTGTGGAGGATGTGTCTGAGTGTGGAGGATGTGTCTGAGTGTGGAGGATGTATCTGAGTGTGGAGGATGTGTCTGAGTGTGGAGGATGTGTCTGAGTGTGGAGGATGTGTCTGAGTGTGGAAGATGTGTCTGAGTGTGGAGGATGTGTCTGAGTGTGGAGGATGTATCTGAGTGTGGAGGATGTGTCTGAGTGTGTAGGATGTGTCTGAATGTGGAGGATGTGTCTGAGTGTGGAGGATGTATCTGAGTGTGGAGGACGTACCTGAGGGTGGAGGATGTATCTGAGTGTGGAGGATGTATCTGAGTGTGGAGGATGAATCTGAGTGTGGAGGATGTGTCTGAGTGTGGAGGATGTGTCTGAGTGTGGAGGATGTGTCTGAGTGTGGAGGATGTGTCTGAGTGTGGAGGATGTGTCTGAGTGTGGAGGATGTATCTGAGTGTGGAGGATGTATCTGAGGGTGGAGGATGTGTCTGAGTGTGGAGGATGTGTCTGAGTGTGGAGGATGTATCTGAGTGTGGAGGATGTGTCTGAGTGTGGAGGATGTATCTGAGTGTGGAGGATGTGTCTGAGTGTGGAGGATGAATCTGAGTGTGGAGGATGTGTCTGAGTGTGGAGGATGTGTCTGAGTGTGGAGGATGTGTCTGAGTGTGGAGGATGTGTCTGAATGTGGAGGATGTGTCTGAGTGTGGAGGATGTATCTGAGTGTGGAGGACGTATCTGAGGGTGGAGGATGTATCTGAGTGTGGAGGATGTGTCTGAGTGTGGAGGATGTGTCTGAGTGTGGAGGATGTGTCTGAGTGTGGAGGATGTGTCTGAGTGTGGAGGATGTGTCTGAGTGTGGAGGATGTGTCTGAGTGTGGAGGATGTATCTGAGTGTGGAGGATGTGTCTGAGGGTGGAGGATGTAGTCTGAGTGTGGAGGATGTAGTCTGAGTGTGGAGGATGTATCTGAGTGTGGAGGATGTGTCTGAGTTTGGAGGATTGTATCAGAGTGTGGAGGATGTGTCTGAGTGTGGAGGATGCATCTGAGTGTGGAGGATGTG
>NW_027197096.1:20000-25000 GCF_038502225.1 Cherax quadricarinatus | reverse complement strand
GTGTTCTGTTGCGGTCGAGATACACCTTCCGGTATGCCGGCATGTCCCTTAGTCTTGCTTTCTCCTGCAGGATCCTGTTCCGAGTCGATTCTGCCTTGAAAGTCACTTTCACTGGCCGGGTTCATCTTCTTACATACCCCCCTATTCTCCAAAATTTTTCCAGCTGGGTCATGTCATCTTCTATTGCTTTTATGATGCTTTTGATTGCATTTTTCCCCTTGTTTTCTTGCTTCATAAGTTTCCCCTTCAACTTCCTGGAGCCCATACACAAAGACTGACCTCTCACTTTCATTCTCCCACTGTGTTTCCTTGTGTATCCACTGATTCGATTTAATTTCCTCCATTGCAGCTTTCCTTTCTTCAGTTTCACTATCTATTGTACATGGGCTCAGTGGCCTGTCATTTTCCCTCCTCAGCTTTCCCTGGGCTCTGCTGTGATCTGTTAGGGCCTCCACATATAGCTTAGCTCTTTCATTTACTACAGCCCCCTCTGACAGGGCTTCTATATGCAGTTTTGCTACTTCGTTCCCTAGAGTCCCCTTGTTTGTGACTGAGGTAGCAGTCTCTGATGTCATTCCCTAATTGTTCTTTAGTTCTATAGGCTGTTTTGAATTTTTCAGTTCCTCTTCTAATCTCTGTATCCTAGCCTCTGCTGCTATGACTTGCATCTCCCACTTCTTGCTTTCCATATCTATCCTCTCTTCCATTCTCATGCTAAGTTCATCTAGTTTCTTTCCCCATCCATGTTCCCTTTTTGTGAGCTCTGCTGCCCAATCTTCCTTTGCAGATTCATCCTCCTGTCCCATGGTTTTCCTTCCTTCTCTCTGGCAACCCATTTTTTTTTTTGATTGCCTCAGAATGGAAAACTTACGTAATTCTGTGTGTTTGTTTTGTGGTGTGTTTGTCCGAGTAGGGGGGGGGGGGTAGAGGAGGAACTGTAGACAGTGGCTAAATGGGAGAGGGGTGGGGAGGGGGACTGTGGGGGGAATATGGGGAGTGAGGAGGAGGGAGAAGCAAAGGAGGAAAGAGGGAGAGGATCAGGGGAAGGAGTGAGAGATTGGCAGGGGAGGGGGCCAGGGGGGAAGTGTATGTGCGAGTCTGTATCTATGGGAATGTGTGTGTGTGGAACTATATGTGGGTTTATTAGTGCCTAAAAAGGGTAGGTGGAATTGTGTGTTGGAGTGTTATTTGGAGTCTCAGTGGACCCTTACCTGACCACCGCCCTACTGTGACCCGACCCTCCCCCCTTCTGTGACTTGACCCCCACCCTCCTGTGACTTGACCTGCAACTACCTACAATACTGCACTATATGCTTTTAATGCCACTTAGGCTTATAGAAACCTGTCTCGCCTTGTTCCATAAATTACCAATTGCTATTCTTTATTGAATACATGAGTGCCTATTTATCGTACTAGGAGAGTTGGACCATTCACAATCAGCTTGGCAGTTAATTGGAACCCAAAACCCACACCCAACAACCATGCATAGGTGAATACAGTAGTTGCAATGCAGCTGTAGCAGCCTGTAGACTGTCCAGCTCAGTGTGATGTCCTGGCCTAGATCCATCTCCATTTCTTCTCGATATATAATGTATTCCCTTCACTGGTCACACATTTGTTTGTACCTCTGTATGTGTGCACAAATTGGAAATAAATAAATAAATAAATAAATAATTTTCTTTCTTGGGTGACATGTGGCAACGTCGCCTGGAACACACTAGGACCTGCCCACTCTGTCTGTGCCACCAAGTATCACTTTCGAGTTTACTTATAAAATTGTGACTCTCCCCACACTTATGTGACTCAGGCAAATTGTAAATAGCTTTCAGGATTGTTCACTACCCTGACACACTTAGCAACCCTTGTAGTACGCTTGGGCAGCCCCGCAAAACACTTATATTAGCGGAGCATGGAAGGTGTGACTGTGTGTGTGTGTGTGTGTGTGTGTGTGTGTGTGTGTGTGTGTGTGTGTGTGTGTGTGTGTGTGTGTGTGTGTGTGTGTGTGTGTGTGGTTGTGTGTGTGTGTGTGTGTGTGTGTGTGTGTGTGTGTGTGTGTGTGTGTGTGTGTGTGTGTGTGTGTGTGTGTGTGTGTGTGTGTGTGTGTGTGGGCACCCAGCTGTAACAAGACTATCACTCCCCCATATACTGGGCATTCACCTCGCGGGGGTGAACGCTTCCCGCGGACCCCCGCGGACCCCCGCGGACCCCCGCGGACCCCCGCGGACCCCTACTTTAACAAAGTTACATCATCAAATGGTGCCGGACACAGTGAACTACGACACAGATTGTGGAATTGTGGAAAGAAATCCCGAGCCTTGGTGCAGCCCGGCGCCAGTTGTTATCTGGCATCTGGATGACAGAGTGGAGTACTGTGTACTGTGATGTGTGGGTGGAGTACTGTGTACTGTGATGTGTGGGTGGAGTACTGTGTACTGTGATGTGTGGGTGGAGTACTGTGTACTGTGATGTGTGGGTGGAGTACTGTGTACTGTGATGTGTGGGTGGAGTACTGTGTACTGTGATGCTGTGTAGGTACGGTGTACTGTGATGCTGGGTTCGTACTGTGTACTGTGATGCTGTGTTGGTACTGTGTACTGTGATGTTGTGTTGGTACTGTGTGCTGTGATGCTGTGTTGGTACTGTGTACTGTGATGTGTGGGTGGAGTACTGTGTACTGTGATGTGTGGGTGGAGTACTGTGTACTGTGATGTGTGGGTGGAGTACTGTGTACTGTGATGTGTGGGTGGAGTACTGTGTACTGTGATGTGTGGGTGGAGTACTATGTACTGTGATGTGTGGGTGGAGTACTGTGTACTGTGATGTGTGGGTGGAGTACTGTGTACTGTGATGTGTGGGTGGAGTACTGTGTACTGTGATGTGTGGGTGGAGTACTGTGTACTGTGATGTGTGGGTGGAGTACTGTGTACTGTGATGTGTGGGTGGAGTACTGTGTACTGTGATGTGTGGGTGGAGTACTGTGTACTGTGATGTGTGGGTGGAGTACTGTGTACTGTGATGCTGTGTAGGTACGGTGTACTGTGATGCTGTGTTGGTACTGTGTACTGTGATGTTGCGTTGGTACTGTGTGCTGTGATGCTGTGTGGGTACTGTGTACTGTGATGCTGTGTTGGTACTGTGTACTGTGATGCTGTGTTGGTACTGTGTACTGTGATGTTGTGTGGGTACTGTGTACTGTGATGCTGTGTTGGTACTGTGTACTGTGATGCTGTGTGGGTACTGTGTACTGTGATGCTGTGTTGGTACTGTGTGCTGTGATGCTGTGTTGGTACTGTGTACTGTGATGCTGTGTTGGTACTGTGTACTGTGATGCTGTGTGGGTACTGTGTACTGTGATGCTGTGTTGGTACTGTGTACTGTGATGCTGTGTTGGTACTGTGTACTGTGATGCTGTGTGGGTACTGTGTACTGTGATGCTGTGTTGGTACTGTGTACTGTGATGCTGTGTGGGTACTGTGCACTGTGATGCTGTGTTGGTACTGTGTACTGTGATGCTGTGTTGGTACTGTGTGCTGTGATGCTGTGTTGGTACTGTGTACTGTGATGTTGTGTTGGTACTGTGTACTGTGATGCTGTGTTGGTACTGCGTACTGAGATGCAGTGTTGGTACTGTGTACTGTGATGCTGTGTTGGTACTGTGTACTGTGATGCTGTGTTGGTACTGTGTACTGTGATGCTGTGTTGTTACTGTGTACTGTGATGCTGTGTTGGTACTGTGTACTGTGATGCTGTGTTGGTACTGTGTACTGTGATGCTGTGTTGGCACTGTGTACTGTGATGCTGTGTGGGTACTGTGTACTGTGATGTTGTGTTGGTACTGTGTACTGTGATGCTGTGTTGGCACTGTGTACTGTGATGCTGTGTTGGTACTGTGTACTGTGATGCTGTGTGGGTACTGTGTACTGTGATGCTGTGTTGGTACTATGTACTGTGATGCTGTGTTGGTACTGTGTACTGTGATGCTGTGTGGGTACTGTGTACTGTGATGCTGTGTTGGTACTGTGTACTGTGATGCTGTGTGGGTACTGTGCACTGTGAAGCTGCGTGGGTACTGTGTACTGTGATGCTGTGTGGGTGCTGTGTACTGTGATGCTGTGTTGGTACTGTGTACTGTGATGCTGTGTGGGTACTGTGTACTGTGATGCTGTGTGGGTAGTGTGTACTGTGATGCTGTGTTGGTACTGTGCACTGTGATGCTGTGTTGGTACTGTGTACTGTGATGCTGTGTTGGTACTGTGTGCTGTGATGCTGTGTGGGTACGGTGTACTGTGATGCTGTGTTGGTACTGTGTACTGTGATGCTGTGTTGGTACTGTGTATTGTGATGCTGTGTGGGTACTGTGTACTGTTATGCTGTGTGGGTACTGTGTACTGTGATGCTGTGTTGGTACTGTGTACTGTGATGCTGTGTTAGTACTGTGTACTGTGATGCTGTGTTGGTACTGTGTGCTGTGATGCTGTGTGGGTACTGTTCACTGTGATGCTGTGTTGGTACTGTGTACTGTGATGCTGTGTTGGTACTGTGTGCTGTGATGCTGTGTGAGTACTGTGTACTGTGATGCTGTGTTGGTACTGTGTACTGTGATGCTGTGTTGGTACTGTGTACTGTGATGCTGTGTTGGTACTGTGTGCTGTGATGCTGTGTGGGTACTGTGCACTGTGATGCTGTGTTGGTACTGTGTACTGTGATGCTGTGTTGGTACTGTGTACTGTGATGCTGTGTTGGTACTGTGTACTGTGATGCTGTGTGGGTACTGTGTACTGTGATGCTGTGTGGGTACTGTGTACTGTGATGCTGTGAGGACAGAGCACTGTGTATACAACACACACACACAGATGGAGGCCCAGTGACAGTACGAGAACAACATAGCATTCAAAGTGAAGACTGACCCAAAACTGCTGTACAGCCACATCAGGAAGAAGACATCACTCAAAGACCACGTGATCAGACTGAGGAAAGAAAGTGGGGAGGTTACAAGAAAC
>NW_027197096.1:0-7500 GCF_038502225.1 Cherax quadricarinatus | reverse complement strand
ACACAACTCAACACAACAACAGAACACAACACAACACAACACATCACACAACAGAACACAACACAACACAACCCAACACAACACAACACAACACATCACACAACACAACACAACACAACACAACACAACACAACACAACACAACACAACACAACACAACACAACACAACACAACACAACACAACACAACACAACAGAACACAACACAACACAACACAACACAACACAACACAACACAACACAACACAACACAACACAACACAACAGAACACAACACAACACAACACAACACAACACAACACAACACAACACAACACAACACAACACAACACAACACAACACAACACTACACAACACAACACAACACAACACAACACAACACAACACAACACAACACAACACAACACAACACAACACAACACAACACAACACAAGACAACACAACACAACACAACACAACACAACACAACACAACACAACACAACACAACACAACACAACACAACACAACACAACACAACACAACACAACACAACACAACACAACACAACACAACACAACACAACACAACACAACACAACACAACACAACACAACACAACACAACACAACACAACACAACACAACACAACACAACACAACACAACACAACACAACACAACACAACACAACACAACACAACACAACACAACACAACACAACACAACACATCACAACACAACACAAAACAACACAACACAACACAACACAACACAACACAACACAACACAAAACAACACAACACAACACAACACAACACAACACAACACAACACAACACAAAACACAACACAACACAACACAACACAACACAACACAACAATCACAACACAACACAACACAACACAACACAACACAACACAACACAACACAACACAACGCAACACAACACAACACAACACAACACAACACAACACAACACAACACAACACAGCACAAACAGAACACAACACAACACAACAACACACAACACAACACAACACAACACAACACAAGACAAGACAACACAACACAACACAACACAACACAACACAACACAACACAACACAACAACACAACACAATACAACACAACACAACACAACACAACACAACACAACACAACACAACACAACACAACACAACACAACACAACACAACACAACACAACACAACACAACAACACAACACAACACAACACAAGACAACACAACACAACACAACACAACACAACACAACACAACACAACACAACACAACACAACACAACACAACAACACAACACAATACAACACAACACAACACAACACAACACAACACAACACAACACAAGACAACACAACACAACACAACACAACACAACACAACACAACACAACACAACACAACACAACACAACACAACACAACACAACACAACACAACACAACACAAGACAACACAACACAACACAACACAACACAACACAACACAACACAACACAACACAACACAACACAACACAACACAACACAACACAACACAACACAACACAACACAACACAACACAACACAACACAACACAACACAACACAACACAACACAATAACAACACAACACAACACAACACAACACAACACAACACAACACAACACAACACAACACAACACAACACAACACAACACAACACAAACACAACACAAGACAACACAACACAACACAACACAACACAACACAACACAACACAACACAACACAACACAACACAACACAACACAACACAACACAACACAACACAACACAACACAACACAACACAACACAACACAACACAACACAAGACAACACAACACAACACAACACAACACAACACAACACAACACAACACAACACAACACAACACAACACAACACAACACAACACAACACAACACAACAAAACACAACACAACACAACACAACACAACACAACACAACACAACACAACACAACACAACACAACACAACACAACACAACACAACACAACACAACACAACACAAGACAACACAACACAACACAACACAACACAACACAACACAACACAACACAACACAACAACACAACACAACACAACACAACACAACACAACACAACACAACACAACACAACAAACACAACACAACACAACACAACACAACACAACACAACACAACACAACACAACACAACACAACACAACACAACACAACACAACACAACACAACACAACACAACACAACACAACACAACACAACACAACACAACACAACACAACACAACACAACACAAGACAACACAACACAACACAACACAACACAACACAACACAACACAACACAACACAACACAACACAACACAACCACAACACAACCAACACAACACAACACAAGCAACACAACACAACACAACACAACACAACACAACACAACACAACACAACACAACACAACACAAGACAACACAACACAACACAACACAACACAACACAACACAACACAACACAACACAACACAACACAACACAACACAACACAAGACAACACAACACAACACAACACAACACAAGACAACACAACACAAGACAAGACAACACAACACAACACAACACAACACAACACAGCACAACACAATACAACACAACACAACACAACACAACACAACACAAGACAACACAACACAACACAACACAAGACAACACAAGACAAGACAACACAACACAACACAACACAACACAACACAACACAACACAACACAACACAACACAACACAACACAACACAACACAACACAAGACAACACAACACAACACAACACAACACAACACAACACAACACAACACAACACAACACAACACAACACAACACAACACAACACAACACAACACAACACAACACAAGACAACACAAGACAACACAACACAACACAACACAACACAACACAACACAACACAACACAACACAACACAACACAACACAACACAACTCAACACAACACAACACATTTTCTATTTTGTTAAATTTGAGGCAGAAATTATTTAATGTGATGGATTTTATCCTCCTTCCTTCTAGGTGGCACTTGTTTCCATCTATCTAGAGTGATCTATTGGGAAATTCCATCTATCTAGAGTGATCTATTGGGAAGTTCCATCTATCTAGAGTGATCTATTGGGAAGTTCCATCTATCTAGAGTGATCTATTGGGAAGTTCCATCTATCTAGAGTGATCTATTGGGATGTTCCTTCTATCTAGAGTGATCTATTGGGAAGTTCCATCTATCTAGAGTGATCTATTGGGATGTTCCATCTATCTAGAGTGATCTATTGGGAAGTTCCATCTATCTAGAGTGATCTATTGGGAAGTTCCATCTATCTAGAGTGATCTATTGGGAAGTTCCATCTATCTAGAGTGATCTATTGGGAAGTTCCATCTATCTAGAGTGATCTATTGGGAAGTTCCATCTATCTAGAGTGATCTATTGGGATGTTCCATCTATCTAGAGTGATCTATTGGGAAGTTCCATCTATCTAGAGTGATCTATTGGGATGTTCCATCTATCTAGAGTGATCTATTGGGAAGTTCCATCTATCTAGAGTGATCTATTGGGAAGTTCCATCTATCTAGAGTGATCTATTGGGAAGTTCCTTCTATCTAGAGTGATCTATTGGGAAGTTCCATCTATCTAGAGTGATCTATTGGGAAGTTCCATCTATCTAGAGTGATCAATTGGGAAGTTCCATCTATCTAGAGTGATCTATTGGGTAGTTCCATCTATCTAGAGTGATCAATTGGGAAGTTCCATCTATCTAGAGTGATCTATTGGGATGTTCCATCTATCTAGAGGGATCTATTGGGAAGTTCCATCTATCTAGAGTGATCTATTGGGAAGTTCCATCTATCTAGAGTGATCTATTGGGAAGTTCCATCTATCTAGAGTGATCTATTGGGTAGTTCCATCTATCTAGAGTGATCTATTGGGAAGTTCCATCTATCTAGAGTGATCTATTGGGAAGTTCCATCTATCTAGAGTGATCTATTGGGATGTTCCATCTATCTAGAGTGATCTATTGGGAAGTTCCATCTATCTAGAGTGATCTATTGGGAAGTTCCATCTATCTAGAGTGATCTATTGGGAAGTTCCATCTATCTAGAGTGATCTATTGGGAAGTTCCATCTATCTAGAGTGATCTATTGGTAAGTTCCATCTATCTAGAGTGATCTATTGGGAAGTTCCATCTATCTAGAGTGATCAATTGGGAAGTTCCATCTATCTAGAATGATCTATTGGGAAGTTCCATCTATCTAGAGTGATCTATTGGGAAGTTCCATCTATCTAGAGTGATCTATTGGGAAGTTCCATCTATCTAGAGTGATCTATTGGGTAGTTCCATCTATCTAGAGTGATCTATTGGGAAGTTCCATCTATCTAGAGTGATCAATTGGGAAGTTCCATCTATCTAGAGTGATCTATTGGGAAGTTCCATCTATCTAGAGTGATCTATTGGGAAGTTCCATCTATCTAGAGTGATCAATTGGGAAGTTCCATCTATCTAGAGTGATCTATTGGGAAGTTCCCTCTATCTAGAGTGATCTATTGGGTAGTTCCATCTATCTAGAGTGATCTATTGGGAAGTTCCATCTATCTAGAGTGATCAATTGGGAAGTTCCATCTATCTAGAGTGATCTATTGGGAAGTTCCATCTATCTAGAGTGATGAATATCACCATCACAAGAGGTTTACCAGCTGGCTTCCTCCATCACTATAGACTGACCATCTGACTTTCTCCATCACTGTAGACTGACCATCTGACCTTCTCCATCACTATAAACTGACCATCTGACCTTCTCCATCACTACAGACTGATCATCTGACCTCCTCCATCACTACAGACTGACCATCTGACCTTCTCCATCACTACAGACTGACCATCTGACCTTCTCCATCACTATAGACTGACCATCTGACCTCCATCACTACAGACTGACCATCTGACCTCCTCCATCACTACAGACTGACCATCTGACCTTGTCCATCACTACAGACTGACCATCTGACCTTGTCCATCACTACAGACTGACCATCTGACCTTGTCCATCACTACAGACTGACCATCTGACCTTCTCCATCACTACAGACTGACCATCTGACCTTGTCCATCACTACAGACTGACCATCTGACCTTCTCCATCACTACAGACTGACAATCTGACCTTCTCCATCACTACAGACTGACCATCTGACCTTGTCCATCACTACAGACTGACCATCTGACCTTGTCCATCACTACAGACTGACCATCTGACCTCCTCCATCACTACAGACTGACCATCTGACCTTGTCCATCACTACAGACTGACCATCTGACCTCCTCCATCACTACAGACTGACCATCTGACCTTGTCCATCACTACAGACTGACCATCTGACCTTGTCCATCACTACAGACTGACCATCTGACCTTCTCCATCACTACAGACTGACCATCTGACCTCCTCCATCACTACAGACTGACCATCTGACCTTGTCCATCACTACAGACTGACCATCTGACCTCCTCCATCACTACAGACTGACCATCTGACCTTGTCCATCACTACAGACTGACCATCTGACCTTGTCCATCACTACAGACTGACCATCTGACCTTCTCCATCACTACAGACTGACCATCTGACCTCCTCCATCACTACAGACTGACCATCTGACCTTGTCCATCACTACAGACTGACCATCTGACCTTGTCCATCACTACAGACTGACCATCTGACCTTGTCCATCACTACAGACTGACCATCTGACCTTCTCCATCACTACAGACTGACCATCTGACCTTGTCCATCACTACAGACTGACCATCTGACCTTCTCCATCACTACAGACTGACCATCTGACCTTGTCCATCACTACAGACTGACCATCTGACCTTGTCCATCACTACAGACTGACCATCTGACCTTCTCCATCACTACAGACTGACCATCTGACCTTGTCCATCACTACAGACTGACCATCTGACCTTGTCCATCACTACAGACTGACCATCTGACCTTCTCCATCACTACAGACTGACAATCTGACCTTCTCCATCACTACAGACTGACCATCTGACCTTGTCCATCACTACAGACTGACCATCTGACCTTGTCCATCACTACAGACTGACCATCTGACCTTGTCCATCACTACAGACTGACCATCTGACCTTGTCCATCACTACAGACTGACCATCTGACCTTGTCCATCACTACAGACTGACCATCTGACCTTGTCCATCACTATAGACTGACCATCTGACCTCCTCCATCACTATAGACTGACCATCTGACCTCCTCCATCACTATAGACTCACCATCTGACCTTCTCCATCACTATAGACTGACCATCTGACCTTCTCCATCACTATAGACTGACCATCTGACCTCCTCCATCACTATTGACTGACCATCTGACCTTCTCCATCACTATTGACTGACCATCTGACCTTCTCCATCACTATAGACTGACCATCTGACCTCCTCCATCACTATTGACTGACCTTCTCCATCACACAAAATCCTCCATCACCATACTTAATCCTCCTGTTGTGTTTGTGCTGGTTTTAGTGGGAGGGAGGAAGGGAGGGAAGGAGGGAGGGGGGAAAGAGGCAGGGAGGGAGAGAGGGAGGGAGGGAGGGAGGGAGGGAGGGAGGGAGGGAGGGAGGGAGGGAGGGAGAGGGGGGATGGAATAATACCTCCCTCCCTCTAGTCTCTTGTTCTACAGAATAGACAGAAGGATTAATTGATGGAGGATTCTGCTGAGCAGTCCTAACAAGGGATACATAGAGGGATACATGGATACATGGAGGGATACATGGATACATAGAGGGATACATACATACAGGGATACATTAATACATAGAGAGACACATAGATACATAGAGGGATACATGGATACATAGAGGGATACATAGATACATAGAGGAATACCTAGAAGGATATATGGATACATGGAGGGATACATAGAGGGACGAATGGATACATAGAGGATACATGGATATACAAAGGGATACATAGAAGAATACGTGGATACATAGAGGGATACATAGAGAGACACATAGATACATAGAGGGATACATGGATACATAGAGGGATGCATGGATACATAGAGGGATACATAGAGAGACACATAGATACATAGAGGTATACATGGATACATAGAGGGATACATGGATACATAGAGGGTTACACGGATACATAGAGGGATACCTAGAGGGATATATGGATACATGGAGGGATACATAGAGGGACGCATGGATACATAGAGGATACATGGATACACAAAGGGATACATAGAAGAATACGTGGATACATAGAGGGATACATGGATACATAGAAAGATACATAGAGGGATACGTGGATACATAGAGGGATACATGGATACATAGGATACATAGAGAGATACATAGAGGGATACGTGCATACATAGAGGGATACATAGAAGGATACATGCATGCATGGAGGGAT